>NC_056729.1:561518296-561533436 GCF_019279795.1 Protopterus annectens
AAACTCTAAAAACAAGCTGCCTTGGTGTGGGCTGTCAGTATAAATAGATTGTACAATAAAAAAAAAGAAAATCCTCTCCAAAAATAGCACGAGCTAGGGACAACAGACAAAAACTTCATTAGTCTCAACAACTAACTCACAGGACTAATCGACCCACCAAAGCCAGCTTTGAGGCAAATATAGCTTCCCAGGCTAAAGGTAACCGTAAAGCATCTTTCTGGTGTGTGCGCAACCTTAAGGAAAACACCTAATAGTGTACTGAGCTAATATGGCACAGAATCAGAAATAATAATGCCTTGCTGAGCCTAATTATGGTGACTCCCAAAAAAGCAATTACTAGAAAATGAAAATCAAAGTCTCGATCAACTTTACTAGAAGTAGTGAATAATAGTAACAGAAATAAAACAATGATCTGTAGAAAAGAGAAGGAGCAAACTACATAGGAAAAAATGGGAATTGTGGAAACGATACATACAGAGAAGAATAGAGGTTTAAGAGTTCGGATTTGAGTGAGCCATGTAATGTTTAACTGACGGCGACTGGGTAGATTATAAGTGATGTATAATGTTTTGCAACAGTTGTTGCAATGGTGTCTGTGGTGTATAATGTTTGCAACTAAAGTGGTGTCAATGTTTCTTTTTCATTTATATAAATGTAAGATTGCCTGTGTCATACGTGATAATTTAATAAAGATGTTTATTGAAAAATAAATATTTGATGGAACTCCCTATAGAAAACCAGAGGACATAGCACATTTGCTGGCCAATAAGTTTGGCTCCAATTTCACCCACAGTTCCCTCCCATAAAAACCCTCTACCAGTTTTCCCCCCAAGTATCACTAAATATCAGGTCCTTGCTGCACTGTCCAGAGCTAAAACTGTGCATCAGTGGGTCCCTATAACATCCCAGGATACCGCCTAAGTAGCTTGAAATGCAACCCTTCAGGCCCACTGGAATTTTTATTCACCACAGCCTTTCAGACAAGCTCTATTTCTACAGAATGGAGGACTGTAGTGGTCATCTCTCTACACAGAGGGACCATAAACAGGCCCAGAGAACTGCAGGCCTATAAATTATTTTAGTTTTGTACACAAGGACATTGAAAGAATTATTGTGTACCTGATGAACTAAGACATGGGCTTTCTTTAAACACTGGACCCCCACCCAGTTTTATTTTGTCAGGAGCAGGTAGTGCTTACTAAACCTGCTAGTTTTCTTCGAGAAGGTTATTAGAGCCATGGACAAGGGCTAAAAGTGCATATATTTTTAGAGATTGTGCTGTTTTATTCCGAGAGAAGCTAGGAAAATTATCCCAAGGAAATACTTCCAAGTTAAATGGAAATGATTTTCCCATTAGCGATTCAGAGGAATCGAGACCCAGATGCAGTATTAGTGTCCTCAATCCTCGTATTCTTGTTAGACCTTAAGCGTTATCATATGCGTCAATCAAGTTATAGACGTCAGCCATCTTAGCTTATCTGCCATAGGATCCCCATCTTTTGTTCCTTGTTAACAGTGAAGTAATTCCTCAAGATGATCCTACATTTGAGACCCCCTGAAAGAGAGATAACTGCATCATGGGACTTAAGTTACATTTTAGAGAAACTTGCCTTGCCCTCCTTTGAGCCAGCCGCTTTCACTTACCTCAGATCTTTGACCTAGACTGATATCTTCTTGGTGTTTGTTACATTTGCTGGAAGGATCTCTTGATTTGCAAACCCTTATTTGTAAAGAACTCTTCCTCATTATCTAGAAGGATAAGAGTCACCCTGTGTATTAATCCAGCTTTCATGACCAGTGTGGTAACAGAGCTATCCGTGAACAAAATTATCCACCTTCCCTGTATTTTTGCCATCATCCCAAAGAAAGGGGAAAGGATTTTGCATTTTTTCCATGTGCCTATAAGCATCTTGTGATTGTGTGTAGAGAAAACAAATTATCAAAATTTAGTTAATTTGCTAAGGATGACTACTCTACTGCATCTGCTTCTGTTATAACTTTCATGGCCAGACTGTTCCTGGGCCTGTTAGGGCCACTGCAGCCACCACTAACTTTCTTTAGGGTAGTATTCATGTAAGCTGTCCTGTCCTGGGAGGAGCTACCTTGTCAAATATCCACACCTTTCCGAGCATTATGGTGAAAGTATTGAAGCCAGGTCCAGAGCAGGATTTGCCACGGCCGTTTTGCAGGGATGCCTCTATCTATTTTCTCCCCAAAGAACCATTGGCAATTAGTATGTAAGCTCTGGGAGTCTTTCCCAAGAGCCATTACTGCAACAATGGATATACTCGAACATTTACAATTATGGTGCATTCCTAACACAGCACAACTGTACTATATGGATGAAGAGGCCTGCCCTCATCAATGTAATCACCCTTCTTCCTCCTTGCCTTATGGTAAACATGGTCTAGAGAGTTGGTTTTGAATTTTGTTGTGCATACAGCTCCAGTTTTAAGCTATACACTTGGAGGTCTGGCAAGGATTTCTGATGAAGAGGAAGGCTATTACTCTGGATAGGTTTTAAGATGCTGTGCTTGATTGAAAGCCTGTGGTTTCAGACCTGATTTGTGATAATCATGGGTTTGCTCATTCATGTACAATACTGTTACTATAAGTACACAACTGGTCTGTTCCAGTTACCTTGTATTATTTACTTTCCATTTTACTGAAATAGAAGCAATGCTTGCATTTTATTTTGCATGTAATGTATATAAGCACTCTTATTTTCCCCTCCTTTCACTTGCTTGCAGTGGAAGATTCTTTAATCTTTTGTGCATGATGGAGCACATTGATGTAGTCCTGAGATGGTACAGGCAGCTGATCCCCTCGGTAAGTCATTGTACTTAAATCTTACTTTTAATACCTTTTTTTCTTTCTGCCAGCCTCCCTCTAGTTGTTTGCTTTGTATGTTGACCAGATACATTAGTGGGTTCATCTGTAACCTGTAGAATGCATCACTTGCTTCACATGACCACTGTAAAAACTTTGATATTAGCATTGCTGCTAGATGTGTGTTTTGTTAAATGTCTTTCAAAATAGTTAAATCTGTCAGGATTGTCAATTCTGTTTTAGCAGCTATATTGTAATTTGAAACATTGTCTGCTAATAATAATGCAGCAGTGTGTGGCTACAGGTGCTAAGACTCAACAGCCATCTGGTCACGTACCACACACTTTGCTGATATCCATAGTTAAAGGCATCGCTTCTTCCATTCAGGCCTTACAAGTTAGTTAACTATATTTTTGTCTGATGTTACCATTTTTCAGTTTTATCCATTTTCCATGGTGGTTTACTTGGTGGTTTCCTTGTATTTTTGGCAGTTAATACACTAGAAAAGACGTATTTGATCCTGCAGCATTTTAAGCTCCAGCATGCAGTTTCCATAAGAACTGATTCATTAATGTTACCTCACAACATGAATCTGCAGCCACACCTCCTGTATATGTTCTAACGCCACATCCAGAAAACATGTATTTAGTACAAATCTGTCCCTTTCTTTCATGTTACAAATGCTGTATCAGGCACAGAAACGAGCAAGAAAATGGTGGGGAAAAAGTATTCTGAACGTCTTTAAATATTACAAGGACCAGAGCACACAGTACTAAATGTTTGGTTCACGTTTTGGCAGCCTTGGTACAAGTTCCCTCCTTTTACTTCTGTCCTGTTCAGTTGCACATCTTGAGTTGAGCAGCTGCGGTAATTTTTATTGCCCTGAAGTCCTTGATTTTCTACGTGTCCTGGAAAACATTTTCCACCATTAGGTCAAGCAGATCCTAGCTTTGGGCAGCCCAACTACTGCTTAAAATTAGCATGCTCCACCAACAGAAAGTGCTCTATTGTTGACTTGCATTTTTTCCTGTTTGGTTTTCCTTAATTCCGTAGTTCAAACTTTTTATGCTTTGCAGCCCCTTGTGACTCATACATACTTCCACGAAGAATCTGCTAACACTTTTTTCACATGGTTATTCGTGGTCTGAAAAGTTATACTCTCCTTGTGATGACACACTGAAGGATTAAAAGACATCACATGATCTCAGTCTGTTGGGATTAACCAGAGGTGTACAACCTATTATCACCATATTGTTATTAGTCTTGAAGTATGAATATTTTCCTGATGTGCATCATTGGAAGAAATCTGGTTTCATGCTTGCAAATCAGAATTATGATGACAACCTGTGATTTTTCTCTTACTCTGCAGGTCCACCACAGGCACTGCCTGTTTTCCCTTTGTCTGGAGCAAGGCAGGTCTGTGTCAGGAATGGCAAAATTTCAACCTTTGATCCCAGTGCTGTCACAGAGAGAAACTCAAGGTTTTATGCACACAGGCTTGTAACAATGGTGGAGTTAAACAAAGGGATCAGTTGGAATGTAATCCTACCCCCTCTGGCAGAGATTCCAAGGCGCTGGATAGATAGGGAAAGAAGGTTTATACGTCTGCTACCTTGGCAATCAGGGCCTTAAACTGCCAGTTTCATATTCTTAAATATCAACAGCATGTTATGGGCTTACTGAAACACAAAATGATGTTGATTTCTGATTGTGTGGAAAATAGAGTTTTACAGGAATTATTGCATTCAGCAGAACAGGTTGGAAAGCGTACTTTGCAATGTGGTTTCAATTCCTTGGAGGCCTCTTGTAGGGCTGCCGTTACTGGATCTGTGATTAGAAGGCATGCCTGGCTCAAGGAGCAAAATCTGCCTGATCATGTTAAAGTTAAATTGTTGGATGCCCCTTTGCAGTATGATGCTCTGTTTGGTAATAAGGCAGAAGAGGTTTTAAAGAAAATGGAAGACAAAGCTAAATCTATGCAAACTGTAAAAGATTTCTTGCAAGTGCAGCCACCCAGGTTCAGTAGACACTGGCCTACTAAAAACTGGTCCTTTCCTGTGTCCAACAGAGCCACTCAAGGAAAATTCAGGTGCTCAAAAGGCTCCAGATACTAATCACGGGGTTGTTACAGGTCAAAGCAATGGGGGTGCCTCCACCTCCAAAACTGGAGGAAACAAAGCACAACCCTACAGTAAGCAGTCTCAATGACTTTCCTCTATCACCACCAAGCACTTAACTTTTGGCAGCCCCCTTGGGGGGGAAAACTAGCACTTCATGCTCAAAATTGGCAGTTAATTACCCAGGACAAGTGGGTATTAAACATAGTATCCCAGGGGGTACAGATTTCATTTCTATACTTTGCCATTTTCAAACGGATGGCCAGATCTGCCACAAAACCAGTGGGCAGAGGCCCAGAAACAAGTCATGTCCCTCATGGATATTGGGGCTATTCACCCGGTACCAGAAAAGGGAAAAGGGCAAGGTTTTTATTCAGGACTTTTCCTGGTACCCAGAAAAGACAATTTATGGCGTCCAATACTGGACTTATCGATTTTGGACACGTTCCTGGACATTCCAAAATTCAAAATGCTGACTTTACAACAACTACTGCCTATGCTAGGCAGGAATGCTTGGTTAGTAACTCTAGACTTAAAAGAGGCATACCTACATATTCCAATAGGGGAATCATGCAGAAGATACCTCCACTTCAAGGTAGGTTTTTTGCATTACCAATTCTCTGCACTGCCCTTTGGCTTATCTAGTGCGCCCAGGGTCTTTACAAAGTGCCTGGCACCAGTAATTGCATTCTGCAGACAAAGAAGCACTCAAATTTATCCTTACCTGGACGACTGTCTCATTCAAGCAGAGGACAAGGACGCTCTTCTTCAACATCAGGCATTTGTAAAAAGGCTTCTAGCATGCCTAGGGTACACCATAAATGAAAAGAAATCACAACTGGTACCCTCTCAAATAATTACATTCCTGGGTGCAAGCTTGAATACAACTGCCCAGATGGCTTACCTTACGCCAGACAAACAAAGGCAACTGACAACATACTTCAAACAAATGGCAACAAAAACCCAGTTATCTGCAAGACAAATTCTGCAGGCTTTGGGGTTCATGGCATCCTGGATTCTTCTAATTCCATATGCGAGACTGCATATGAGGAAACTTCAGTGGTACCTAAAAAGTTTATGGAGTCAACATTGTCACAGTCTGAAAACAATGATTCCTCTCATTCCCTGCCTACAACAGGAGTTTCTTTGGTGGGCAGAGACATGTCACCAAAACAAGGGACTGTCATTCACTCTACCCCCTGCCACCCAAACCCTAACTACGGATGCATCAGACTATGCTTGGGGGGGCCCACCTGGCGGGGAGATGCATTCAAGGCAAATGGAACCCAAACCAAATGCATCTGCATATCAACCAGAAAGAGATGCTAGCTGTTCAGAATGCTCTGACAGCCTTCAAGGTCTTACTTCATCCAGGACAACTACTGATAAAGACGGACAACACCACAGTTATGTGGTACATAAACAAGCAGGGGGGGTACACATTCCTACCCCCCTTTGCAGACTAGCCATGGCCTTGTGGAACACAGCCTTGACTTACCAAATACATCTTCAAGCTCAGTTCCTGCCAGGAAAACAAAATACTCTGACAGACGACCTAAGCAGAAATCTTATGGACCCGCACGACTGGAAACTGGATCCACAAATCTTCTGCATGTTAACACAGAAATGGGGGAGCCCAGACATAGATCTATTTGCCTCTCCCCAAAATTATCAGTTGGACAAATTCTGCCCAAGAACTCATCACAAAAAAGCATGGAAAGTGGATGCCCTATCCTTCAGCTGGAAAAACCTATCAGTCTTACTAAAAGTCAGACAGGAAAAAACAAAAATGATCCTAGTTGCTCCGGACTGGCCTCGCCAGCACTGGTACCCACTTCTAAGGAATATGTCTCAACTTCCTCCATGGTACTTGCTTCAAATACCTCATCTACTGTCTCAGCAGAACAATCAACTTCTGCACACTCTGCTCCAAACTCTGAATCTTGCAGCATGGCTGATTATTCAAACAACACCTCTCAGTAAATCTGTGATTTGATGTCATTTTGGAAGCCAGAAGCCCTAGTACTAGAAAATCTTATGCTGATAAATGGAAGAGATTCTGTGCTTGGAACCAAGCACAAGGAACAGACACAGCAAAGCCCAATATTCCTCAGATTTTACAATATTTGACTGAGATGCTTGACAAGGGCCTATCTTTTTCTTCAATAAAAATCCATGCCTCTGCTATCTAGGCTCATTACAACACAGAGCCTCCCCTCTTTTCTCATCCTCTGCTTAAAACAGTATCTTAGAGGTGTCAAAACTTTAAGGCCTCCCAGAAGATCACCAACTCCTGCATGGGACCTCAATTTTGTGCTGGAAAAACTCACCTTGCCTCCTTTTGAACCAGCAGCTACTGCAGATATAACATTTCTAACTTGGAAAACAGTTTTTCTCTTGGCAGTTACTTCAGCAAGAAGAGTTTCAGAACTACAGGCTCTCATGGCAGTGGAGCCTTTTATTATATTTTACTTGGACAGGGTGTCCCTCAGGAATCAGTCCTTCTTTTATGCCTAAGGTGGTATCCAGTGTGGCTTTTAACCAGACCATTCACCTGTCAACATTTTAGCCAAATCCGCAGAACAAGGGGGAGTGGATTCTGCATTCATTGGACGTACACAGACAACTAAGATTCTACTTAAACAGGACCAAATCTCTAAAAGTCTGAGCAACTACTGGTAGCATTTGCTGCAGGGTCAGAAGGGAAGGCTACATCAAAGCAGACTATTTCTAAGTGGATAAGCCACTGCATTCGTTTCTGCTACTTGCACCATGGTAGACCTGTGCCCAAGGGGATCAGATCACATTCCACCAGGGCTGCCTCTACTTCAGCAGCTTTTCTCAGAGGGGTTCCGACCAAAGACATTCTAGAAGCTGCTACTTGGAGCTCTGTTCATACCTTCACAAAGCATTATCATTTGCCTCTCTTCTCCAAATCCAGGGCAGGCTTTGCCACTGCAGTTCTGCAGGGCCTTTTAGCCACTCCTAATGCTGTTTAGTTCCATCCTCCCATCCATAGCTTTGGGATTCTACCCAAACATAATGACTGCAACAGTAAAACATGAACATAGTGCAGTTGTGTACACTTACCATAAATGTAGATGTTCGAGTGTATTCACTGTTGCAGTCCGGGTTACCCACCCGCCATCCCCCTTTCTATAACTTTTCTTTCCTTCACTATACACTAAAGCCTTTGTGGTGTATTTACTTTTAGATGAAGGTAAAGTTTATGTTGCTAAAAGTGCATTTATATATATTTCTGTTTATTCATATATGTATATATATATATATATATATATATATATATATATATATATATATATTTGGCTCCCCATTTGTGGGGCACCTGACATCTGGGGCAAGAAAAACTGAATAAAACGGCGTCGTCTAAATGTTTTATCCCCTGATGACCTGACGTCATGGAAGAGGAGACAGCAACTGACGCAGGACCCAAGACTTTGTTATTCAGGCCGACTGAGGGCAACCTGCCAGCATATTACCCAAATGTAATGACTGCAACAGTGAATACACTCAACATCTACATTTATGGTAAGTGTACACAACTGTACTTTCTGAGGACGACCTTCCACTTTATTTTTCTGGGAAAATGCAATCACCTTTTTTGTGTTTTTAAGCTAGGAGTTGGCTTTTCAATGGACTTTAACTATATTAAGTTTTTTTTCCTTGACTTGTGCGGAAAAGCTGTGTAGAAATCATGTGTGAGTGTAAATCTTTTTTTCCTGTGGAAAACTATTGATAGGGGCTGAAAATTGTGGGTTTTTGGGGTTTCCGTTGAATTTTTTACTTCACAACTTAACATCAAGAGGTTTACAGACTCACTCAGGCTCTGCTTCCCACTTAGGTTCTCTTTTCCTGCTAACTATTGAGCAGTTATCTGGCACTTCAGTTTTTCCTTTCCCTTCTGCAAAAATAAGAAAGCCTCTCCAGAGACTTCAGGTGTAAGGCCACTTTCTTTTCTGCTTCAGCTGCCGATGGGTGGTTCTGCAGTGTTTCGACCTGTTTCCTTTGACCGGTTATTTTGTCTTGGTTCCACTGGTATAACACTTCAGGTAGCTGCAAAGGATCGCAAGTTAGACGCATCCTTTGCGGTCACTGGGTTGCCCTTTCTAGGTAAGGGGCAAACACTCTTGGCCTTGAGTAGGAAAGCAAATAGTGTTACCATACATTTTGGCTAAGGTGCCTGATTTCCCATGTAAATGTTCCTGCCTTAACTCATTCACTCCAGTGGAGCTCAGGAAGTTTGCACTGTTAACTTCCAATAAGCAGAGCCTGAGCCTTTTGACAGAATCATATTATGTCCTCACATTTCAAACAAATGTTCATATCTCTGGAACCACAGAGGTTATGAAAGAAGTATAAATGGCAAACCCTTAAGCATGAACAATTTTTATAGTGGTAGTATTCCTTAGCTTCTAGATCTTAAAGTGAATTTTTTTAAGTCACAGTAAACACAGTAACTGTTATGTTTGTAGCAGTTTGTAAACAACTTACAATATCTCAGCAGCCACTCAAGTTACACATATACTGTCAGCAGCATTTTATTCATCTATCTGAGAGATTTCATATGAGGTTAAGGAGTTCTGTCTGTGTTACTTGGTTGTTGAGATATTTAGAAAAATGTGAAAATTATATGCATATAAATTAATATCATAAAACAGTTTATACAATGCAAACTTGGCAAAGCCGATAAACGTGCATGCTTATTGGCTAATCCAACCAGCGTGCACATGATAAATCAAAAGGAACTAACGAAAAAGTTTGGCCGGTAACGAACCATGCAGTGACTATGGGAAAATGTTAAATGGATAAAAAACAATAAAGCATACAATGGCAAGAGCCAAAAACATAATAAATTGCAGCTGAATCACCGAAAACCCATTATTGTTACTACACAACTCAGTCCCTCAGCTCGAACAGCAATTAACTTCGTAAAAGCAAATCCACCATCATTCACACCTTGTAACTCTGTTTCTTTCAAGTATACACTTTACATACCATTACAGAAGTCCCTATGTAAACGGAGAACATACCATTACAGAAGTCTCTATGTAAATGGAGAAAAAGCAGCAAAACCATAATCAGCTCTCCGATATCATACCTCAAGCACCCAGCACAAAGTCTTGCTTCCTGATACAGTCCTCCATCCCTCAGCTCATACACACCAATCTACTTGGTAAAGCCAGATCCACACTCCGTCAACCTCTGCTTTCAAAAGTGTACGCATAACATACGACGTGCTAAACTACACTTAACAATTGTAAAAATGCCACAACAGAAAAAAATACACAAAAATGCAAGCACTGCACTTCTCGATACCGCTCTCTAAACCTTTAATAAAATAAGCAAACATGAACTAAAAGTGTGGACTATTTTATCTTAGACAAAGTGCAAAAATACAAACTAAAGCAAACAAAAACCTAAATAACAGGAACACTAACATAACACAAAACAAACACCATAGTATAATAGCAATAACCCACGGCTGGGTGCGGGCAATGCTGGATTTACCCACGGTTGGCTTTATTTGGTCACTCGGGCTTTGCCCTCGTGACCAAACCACACCAACCATGGCTAAATCCAGCATTACCCACACCCAGCTGTGAGTTATTGCTGTAATATTTCTTTACCTGCGCTAGACAGAGGTTAAGTAATAATATAGTTGCCATTGTTTGTTTTAAGATGAAATCTTTTAAAACTTTGTCCATAGCATAATTTTGGAATTATTGATGCATGAACAAGCAATGTTTGACGTCCAGAGGCATCAGTAGGCATTAACTGCAGATGCACCTGGAGGCATCACTTGGATGTAATGAGTTAAGTTGGTATTTTTTCTAGGGGGTCTCTCCTGGGAGAGAGAAAAATATATATGCTTTCTCCTTCTCACTGTGGGCAGGGAAGAGTTACTCGAGTTTGCTTAAGTTGTATTTCAAGCCATTAATGTTTCAAAGCCTGTTTCTTCACTGAGATACAAAGGAAAACAAATTTCTTCTCTTTCCCATACAAATTCCCAGTCCATTCATAGGAGCAGGAACTGAAAGTAGCACTGTTTTTCTTCTGTCAATTGCCCTCATGCTGAGGCTTCTGAAGAAATTGTTTCTTAAGATATCCCTCAGAAAAGTTTCTTTTTTTTTTTTTTTTTTTTTTTTTTTACTATAAACATCTTTATCAAATTATCCCATATGGCATAGGCAATTTTACGTTTATATAAATGAAAAACAAATATTGACACCACTTTAGTTGCAAACATTATGCATCACAGACACCATTGAAACAACTGTAGTTGCAAACATTGTACATCACCCATCTATCCAGTTATTGTCAGTTAAGTATTATATGGCTCATTCAAATCCTACCTTTTAAACCTCGTTTCTTCTCTGCATATATTCCCACAATGCCCATTGTTTGTATATAGTTTGCTCCTTCCCTTTTCTACATATCCCAATTCCAGTTGTTTTATCTCTGTTACTATAATCACTACTTCTAGTAAAGTTGGTCTAGACTTAGATTTCCATTTTCTAGTAATTGCTTTTTTTGACAGCCACCATAATTAGACACCGCAAGGCTTTACTATGTCTAGAAAATTCTGATTCTGTATCATAGCTCAAAAAAAAAATAATCTCCCCAGTAAGTCCTGTCCACTTACCCAGCATCTCTGGGAGAGTTGTCCACAGGGAATCCCTAAAGTCTGCCAGCTCAGTACACTCCCAAAAAATATGTTCACAGACACCTCTTTCTCACCCGTCACAGCTCCAATATTTGCAGTCCACCTGAGTAAAAATTCTATGGAGTCGTCTCAGGGTATAAAAATACCTCTGTAAACACTTCCAGACAAAGATGCTAAATCTTCTAGACTTTGTTGCACATTTGGGAGATATGTATATATCCCCCAAGAAAGGTTTTCTTTTTTTGAAACTATAATTAAAATGAAATTTATTTCAATGAGAGCAGAATGAAACCCAAGTCCCTCAGCCCAAGTATATGACTTGTAATTGGATTTTCCTCAGACTGTTGCTTGCAGTATGCCTGGCAGTTAACCTCCTATTCAAAAAAAAAAAAAAGTCTGCTGTACATGCAGTTATGTCTTTATTAAAATTGTGTACGGCCAAATATACTGTAAATGCTCCTTTCTGATAAGGATTGGAAAGCTTTTGCTAGATTGGGACAGACATTCTTCACTTGCATTAGCTTTTAGAATTTTAAACTGCCTGACTTGTATATCAGAATTTTTATTGGCTTCTTTTGAGTACATGAGAGAGTTAATTTCTAACCTACCCTGAATTCTCTGAATTCCTTAATATGTTCTGCTTCTCAAATAAGCAAACACTTTTTAAAGCGCTCTTATGATTCTGCTGATGCTGTATCCAGAGCTGCTGGTACTGGATCCATTATGAAAAGATTTGCTTGGTTGCATTGTGAGCACTTGATAGGAAATATTAAAGCTGAAATTTTAAACACTTCCCTTAAATATTTATTGTTTGACCCTTCTGCTGCTAAGATCCTTAAGATTTTGATTCGAGGAGTTACCCATGCCTTTAACCCTCCAATTCAAAGTTCATTAAAATCTTTTATTTCTGGTTCAGGATCCTTTTTACAGAAAAAAGTCTCAGCAAGGTGCAAACAGAATTTTAAAATGCAACAAGGGTACCGATGACTGGGAGTCCATTCATCTTTTTCCAGCAAACCAGACTTCCCTGCTTCCTCCTGTTTTGGAGCAGACAATTGTCCTGGAGGTCAGAGAACTTAATTCATCACATCAAACAGGGAAGATATTTTACTGAAGATATTTCGGGTGCCAAAGAAGGATTGAACTTGGAGACCAGTCCTAGATCTTTCCTTTCTTAGACCTCATCAAATTCCTAAATTTCAAGTTGTTATCCCCCACAGGGAAGAAAGAGTTGGCAGATTTCCAAAATTCCCTGCAGATTATTCCATCAGAAGTACCGGGTGAGCAAATTGGTATAACTTAGGAAATAATTTATTTGAGCTGTGATACAGAATCAGAATTGCATAAATATAGTAAGGGTTTGCGGATTTTAATTCAGTTACTAGAACTGGAAATCAATGTCTAAACCAACTGTACTAGAAGTAGAGAATATAGTGACAGAGAAAACAGGACTGGAAGTGAGATATTTAGAAAAGGATAGGATTAAATTTCATAGAAAAAATGGGAATTGTGGGAACAATACACACAGAATAATGTTTTAGAGGAGGAATGAGGTTTAAGGGAAGGCAAGAATTGAATGAGCTATATAATGTCTGATTGACCATGACTGTTAAGAAAATTATATGTGATGTATAGTATTAGCAACAGAAAAATGTCAATATGGCTTGTTTTCATTTATATAAATGTATGATTGCCTAGGTCATATAGGATAATTTAATAAAGATGTTTCTTTTTTTAAAAAAGAGATGCTATCCCTCGATCGACATTTGACTTAAACGATTCTTGTCATCATACTCCAGTTTGCATGGAATTTAGACATTTTAAAATTTCCTGTATCAAGCAGACATCATCAGTTCTCTTTAAACACTCCCCTTAAATCAGGACCCTTTTACAGGAGAAAAAAAAGCAGATGGACCAAAGGGTAGTTACAAAGTGCCTGGTTCCAGTAGTTACTCAATGCAGGCTACAAGCCATTTATATATTTCCATATGTTGGCACTTGTCTTATATTTGCAGACTTTTTCCAAATTTCAAATATCTCTAACTTGTGTCAAGGTATTCCTTTTCATTCTGGAATTCCAGGGAACTTAAAGAAATCCTCTTTCCTTATGACACAATAGTTTTTCTGGGATGTCTTCTGGGTGTTTTCTTAGTAGAACCATTTCTTCCTTTGGATAGAGTAGAACTGTACAAAGGAAAGTTTCTGATCTTTTCCAGCCTGTCCCTGACATCTGCCAGGGAATATCTAAGGATTCTGGGTTTCATGTCCTCTGTGAAGACTGGTAAAGATGTGTGAAGGCTGCTAGCCTAGCCAAACAGAATTTGATACATAATTCTGTCATTTGTAAATATAAATGTAAAACACAGGCTTGTTTCTTAAATAAAAGAAAATGCTGTAAAATGTTGAACTTCAAGATTGTAGCAACATTCCTATCTGCTGTAAGGAAAACTAAAGCAAGCATTTCAAATCTTTCTTTTGAAGTAAAATTATTTCAAATCTATCCTTTGATCTGTAGAGGTCTGAGTCAGCCTGTCTGGGCTAGCACATTCTTTCTATTGTTTTAACTTGAGGAATAATTACTAGAGTGTACATGTGAAATGTCTTTCATTGTTGTAGCTTCCTGAGCAGGTGGTAGATTGTTAAATAATGTAGCCTGTTGGCCTGGGAACTCCTGGCTAAGTGTCAAAGAAATGATGTAATGGGAACTAAATGAGAATGATGTAATCTGGGAGGGCCCAGCAAAAATGTTTGTTAGTGATTTTAAAAACTATTCTTCAGAGAGAGATTGTAAGCATTTTGATCTTGGACATTCAACTCAGCACTGCCTTATGTTCTCTTTATTTAAAACGTATGTTAGAACTGTGTTTTCTCCTAGAAGTAGCTAGGAATTAGAAAGGATTAGACTGTTTTTCTGTTAGATCAGAACTTTCCTACTGTATTGTTTTAAGTTTCTGTGTGATCTCTGAACTCTTGAATGGCACTGTGGTGTAGTAGTATTGTCGTGTGTTTCTAGTATTTATTATTAAATATTTTTAAAACCTCATCTGTGGCTGGTTTATGTAGAGATAAGTTGAGGTCTAGAGTACATTGCATATTTATAGAGTTTATTGTACAAAGCCACTGTAATAAGCCTTAAGACCATTTAGTCACACTTACCAATTGGATTATAATATTGCACAGTAATAATTGGACACCCTTTTAAGGGCCATTGGGTAGCTGATAATTATTAGCTGGTGGTGGCAGGAATTACTACCGTATAGCCTGGGTATAGGGACACTGCTGGAGAATCTGTCAGCCTTTCCCAGCAGTGTCTGTGAAGTTGTATAAATACTTAACTCAAAGTGTGTGTGTGTGTCAGCTACTTGGGCAGGGACACAAAGCACTGGTTGGACAGAGAGGGTACAGGAGGTTAGCTTGCCAGCTAGGCTGAGCTCTGGACCCTATAGCTGTGCCAGTGGGGAGTCTTATTGGGGACCTGGGGAGTAAGGGAGCAACCAGCCCCAGGGTTT
>NC_056729.1:561751937-561900247 GCF_019279795.1 Protopterus annectens
GGGAAGGGTTTTTTTGTGGGGCCCAATTTTTTGTTGAAGAATTTTATTTTGGGTGTTTTTTTAAATTTTAGGGGAAGTGAGGTATTTTTTATACAGTATTTATTGTGTTTTCCTTTTGTGGATGGTGAAAATAAGTTTAGAACTAGTTTTATTCAGGGTTGTGAAACCTGAGTTCTGGATTCAGCTCCTGGTGCTGTATGTGGTAGTCATTATGGCCATGTTTTATTGCTCAGATATTGGGTAGGTTTTCCTGATGGCTCTATTGAGCCTACTTTACACAGTAACATGGCTCCAGTGAGACATTCTGATACATACTGACAAGCTTACTGAAGGATGCTACAGGTTAGTGTACATTTCAGTTTTGAGATATTTTTTAAATTCTCTTTAGTTATTTATGTCAACTCTTGACTTTGAAGTATATGTTGTAGGAAGAAATAAGTATGAATGAAGCATTCCGTGTATTTTTGTGCCATGTTTTGTGTGTAATATGTTCATAGGTTTATACTAGCCTATCGACCACCAGGGTCTTTACAAGTCCAAAATCAGGGATAATTTTTAAATATTATCCTAATTCAATTAAAAGTTCATAAGAGAATAAGTGTTTTCATCAACCTGGATTTCCTAAAGACTTAAAAGAATGAACTTTGAATGTCTGACATTACTGACTGAACAGTCTTCAGTGATTTACCATTAAATCAAAACATTTGACCAGGAGAAGTGTAATAATATGAGACAAAAATCTGGGATAGTTAAGCGGTATGAAGTAGTTATTGCCCAGTAATATTACTTTCATTGTTTTTCAGTATGATGATTGTTGTTGTGGTGTGAGTGGTAGATAAAGTTAGGAAGTGAGTGAAGGGGGTGAGCAAGGAGGTGTAAGGTATGAATAGGAACTTTTACTCCTTGAAGGCTGTGTATAGCCGAGGTGCTAGACGGAAAATTTCATAATAAAACCTTTATTGGCTATATCATAGTGCTTTTTGTGTTGTGGCATATCAATGCCAGTGTTGTTCAGATCAGTAGGAACTTGTTCATAATTAGGAATATCGTTAGCCTGGGGTTGAACAAGAACAGAACACTAAGGATAATCACAAGGCTTTCTTTAGTTATGTTAGGAACCTGGGTGAGAATTCCCAGATATGCTCAGAATTAGTCCAAAATGACAAAAATACGAACCCACAGACATTGCCAACATCCTAGCTGACAGGTTCAGCGCAAACTTCTCCCCCCCCCCCCACCAAAAGGGCTAATATCTATCCCAGCAGAGTGCTGCCCCCCTGACATCTCAGATGCTCAGGTAAGAGCTGCTCTCTCCAAAGCAAGAAGCACAGCATCAATGGGACCAGACGGTGTCCCGGGCTGCGTCCTACATGAACTCCAAGAAGAGCTAAACCCAAACCTAAAACTACTGTTCAATCTCAGCCTTACTACAGGATATGTACCCAAAGAGTGCCGTACAGCAACAGTGGTCCCTCTCCACAAAGGTGGTGCTTCAACGGTTCCTGGAAACTATCGCCCCATAAGTCTCACTAGCTTGGTCTGCAAAGCTATGGAAAGGATCATCATGGACCTTATAAATAAAGATATTGGGGACCTACAGACACTGGATCCTACCCAGTTCGGCTTTGTTAAGGGCAGATCCTGCCTCTTAAATCTGGTCGATTTCTTTGAAACAGTCACCAAGGCCATTGACAAGGGGAAGGTGGTCCACACAGCCTACCTGGACCTCGCAAAAGCCTTCGATACAATACCCCACTCGGGCATTATAGATAAGCTCACCAGCTTAAATATAAACCCCTATGTCACTAGATGGGTTGCAAACTGGCTCAAGGACAGAACCCACATGGTTAGAATATCTGGAGCCATGTCAGACCCCAAGCCAGTTACAAGTGGCGTCCCACAAGGCTCAGTCTTGGGACTTCTCTTGTTCGGTATATATTTCTAGGAGGTACAGGCCAACATGGAAGGACTGTGGCTGACCAAGTTCGCAGATGACTGCAAACTGGGCGCCATAATAGATTCTCCAGCCGACACAAGCATCCTCCAAAAGGGCCTCATAGAAACAGACAACTGGTGCCAGATCCATGGCCTCAAGCTAAACGCCAAAAAGTGTATAGTCATCCCCTTTGGCAAAAACAAAGTGCCCACAAATTACCACATAGGTGGTAATCCATTAAGTACAGAAGAAGTAATTAGGGACCTGGGGACCCAAGTTGATAGCAATCTCTCATTTGACAACCACGTGGCCAAAGTGGTTAGAAAAACATTTTATATAGCCCACCTAATCATGAAGGGATTCACATCTAGATCAGGGGAGGTAATCGTGCTTCTTTACTCATTCCTCATCAGGCCCATAATTGAGTACAATGCCCCTTTTGGGATGTACCTTACCAAACACCTGCAGCAACTAGAAAGACCACAAAAGTACCTCACCAAGAGGATCAAGGGGCTCAAACAGATGCCGTATGCTGCCCGGTTAAAGAAACTCCAGCTCTACTCAGTGGCATACCGCTTGCTCAGAGGCGCTCTGTGCCTGACGTATAAAGCCATGTCCAACCTGGAAATAATGGACATGCTGCACCTCAGAAAATCCAAATCCCATCAAGCTACGCGCTCGAGGGACTTAAACCTCAGCACTGAAATAAATAGGACATGCTGGAGGGACAGATTCATAACCCAGAGGCTCCCTTCACTCTGGAATAAAATCCCAGTCCAGGTTAGGCAGAGTCCCCTCATTGACTCTCTTCAAGGGGAATCTTGATGAGTGGATGGGAGATCGTAGGTTTACCCCGGGTATCACTTCTGTGTCACTGGTAGACAGAGGCACAGTATACTAACCTCGAAAAGGGGCATAGCAAAATTAATTTAAAATGGGTGGCGAAAGCCATACACACTCTGGCTAGGCTTATAAATGCCCTAGGGCAGATAGCCTAGTATGAACCTATGAACCTAATAGACACAAATTTTGCCTGAGAATTATTTCAGAATGGTTTTAAAGGACTAGAGGTAGGGTATTGACCTGATGGATATAACTAACTAAGGAGTTCCAGGCCTTAGCAATACGGTATAAATATAAATCATGCCCTGCAGGTTTGATAAGTTTATGGACAGAAAGGTTTTTCCTCTCTGGATCATAACGATTGAGTTCAAACATAGTTGTGTAGAATGGCTTTTAGTGCCCAACAGGCAGATGTATCTGGATAATTTTATAGGTGGAAAGAAGCTGTATATATGTTACTTGATGGGACAGTTCTAACAATTTAGGCTGTCAGTGCTATACAGTAATGGGTTCTGAAGGGGGTATTTGCTGCAAATTTAGTCATTTTATTATAGCATTGCTCAAATTTTGCTTCTTGTGCTGCCTGGAAGTTAGTTAAGAATGGGAGCGTCACAAAGTAGTGATGGGAGGGGGTATTTAGTGGCAAGTGTAGCATTAGTTGTGTTGGTGAGAAAGTTTTTGGATCTGTAAAACATTGAGTTTTTGGTGATTTTTTTTTATGCATTTTTATATGGGTAATCTCCAAGTGTAGTACCTCGCAAGATGCGCATTAGCAAATCCCGCCCCGAAGACGCCTCCAGCCCAAGCCCGCATGAATATTTATTTTGCTCCTGCCGTACCGTTACTTTTAGTCAAACATAGAGTCAAATCATACTAATGCACACACACAATTCCTTGCATCATACCATTCATTTTATTTAGGGAAACCATAAGCATTTTACAGAAGTAATTTACAGAAGTCCTGCATTATTCAACCATTGCAAATAAGACTCAAATCATACAAATTCTCACACAGAATTCCTTCCACCATAGCGTTAACTTTATTAAAAGTGTGACTGGGACCACTTCATTGATTATTAAACAGGTGTGATTAAAAACCATCAAAAACTGGCAGCAGTTAAACATATGTTTTGTAGCACTGAGAGGTGTTTAAGTCGAATGTGTCGTTATGTTATGGGACCGTTTTATCATTTGTGTATGTAATGTTTTTAGCATGACTGTCACTCATACTCTACTTTCCCCTGCCAATCATGGATGCCACGCCCACTCCACATCCAAAGCTGCGCAGAAATGAGTGTGAGGTACTACACTTGGAGATTACCTTTATATGCACGTCAAATGTCAGATTAGAGGTTCAAAGGCAAGTACTAGGTTAGCTGCCCTTGCAGGCCATTTTTGTCTAGCTAATTTCCCTTTTTGTGTTTGAAATAACCTATCCCACTTGGTTATAGATTGGCCTTACCTGTCCCATGGTTGATAACTATAATGCTCCCCCTAATGAGAATAACTAGGATCATGCCATAGATAATTTGATTGGATGCAAGCATAGGATAAAACATTTAGGAGCTGCGTCTGTCCATTTGTAGTAATGCGGGGCAGTTTTGGGGTAAATTTGTTTCTCATCCATAGATCTAAGTTGCCCTGAAAATGGACAGGAATGAACTTAGTTTAATGTGGATGGGGAGTCTGTTCCACAGAAGTGGTATAGTCTATGAAATATACATGTCCCTTCAAACTGTTCTATTTATGTTGCAAAATAGGTTCAGATCTCTAGACCAAGTATTTCTTCAGATTCTGTATTAAGGGAGAAAATTTTAAATTTTGTTTTTCGTGAGAGAGGGATATGGGGAAAAAGTAGAAGTTTTTTTTGGGGGGGTGAGCATGAGTTGCAAGTTACAAAGTCATGTTTCAGTCTCTGTTGCAGCTTCTTGAGTAATTTTTGGAGATGTTCCAGGTTATCTGGTATGTGTACGAGTGTGGAGTCATCAGCATATTGTATTAAGGAGGCCTTTTGTGTGGATCAGTGGAGGATGCAGTGTATTAAAGAGGAGGAAACCAATGATAACGCTCTGTGGTACAATGGTGGTGACTGGGTGGTGTGGAAAGAGGGTGGAATGCCATTTTCCTGACTGATACCTATTGGACAAGTAGGTTTTGAACCACAGAAGAGTGGGCTTAGACAAGTATAAAAATATTGATATTTCTTGTGTGGAGCTTTTCTCCTCGGGCCTCCACTTAAAAAGGATATGTGTCCAGTCAGAATTTCCTAGTAAACAAATGTAAATAAATAAAAATAAAATAAATAAAAATAGGGGGAGACCAGTTGGTCATTTCTCTAGCTTTGTTAACAGTATCTGTAAGGGTTAGAAGTGCAGTGTTAGTACTATGGGAGGTATGCAATCCATATTGTGTGGGGGATGAGAGTTCCTCCTGCAGGAGATAGTTTAGCAAATGTCTTTAGTACATATTTCAAGTATTTCAGAGAGGATGGATGAAAAAGCCAGTACAGTTCAGTCATCTGATTTTTGATCAGCTGTACTACATTTTTCCCTTTTGGCCATAAAAACTTGATACTAAAGGAGAGCATCCTGTGTGCATATAATATACAATGTATGTATATTAAAGGAGAGTATCCTGTGTACATAATATACAATGTATGTATATTAAGGGAGAGTATCCTGTGTACATAAGTATGTATATTAAAGGAGAGTATCCTGTGTACATAATATACAATGAATGTATATAAAAGGAGAGCATGTGTACATAATATATATTAAAGGAGAGTATCCTGTGTACATAATATACAATGTATGTATATTAAAGGAGAGTATCCTGTGTACATAATATACAATGTATGTATATTAAAGGAGAGTATCCTGTGTACATAAGTATATATATTAAAGGAGAGTATCCTGTGTACATAATATACAATGAATGTATATAAAAGGAGAGCATGTGTACATAATATACAATGTATGTATATTAAAGGAGAGCATCCTGTGTACATAATATACAATGTATGTATATTAAAGGAGAGTATCCTGTGTACATAATATACAATGTATGTATATTAAAGGAGAGTATCCTGTGTACATAATATACAATGTATGTATATTAAAGGAGAGTATCCTGTGTACATAATATACAATGTATGTATATTAAAGGAGAGTACCCTGTGTACATAAGTATGTATATTAAAGGAGAGTATCCTGTGTACATAATATACAATGTATGTATATTAAAGGAGAGCATCCTGTGTACATAGTATACAATGTATGTATATTAGAGAGTATCCTGTGTACATAATATACAATGTATGTATATTAAAGGAGAGTATCCTGTGTACATAAGTATGTATATTAAAGGAGAGTATCCTGTGTACATAATATACAATGTATGTATATTAAAGGAGAGCATCCTGTGTACATAATATACAATGTATGTATATTAGAGAGTATCCTGTGTACATAATATACAATGTATGTATATTAAAGGAGAGCATCCTGTGTACATAATATATAATGTATGTATATTAAAGGAGAGTATCCTGTGTACATAATATACAGTGTATGTATATTAAAGGAGAGTATCCTGTGTACATAATATACAATGTATGTATATTAAAGGAGAGTATCCTGTGTACATAATATGCAATGTATGTATATTAACTTGTGAGTGGAGCAGGCATGTTATTGTGACAGAGTGGCTAAAGGCTTATCAATGGTTCTTTTCTAAAAACCCAGAATCATAGACAATTTTCACATCTTATTGTAATTCACTTAAAAAGTGCAACAACAGGTTTGTATAAGCATTCATTTTCTGAACAAGAAACAGGAAATATGAAACTTCACTGCTGAACATTATTGACTGAACGTGAACTTTGTTGATTTATGAGGAAATCAATTTTTGCAAAGGATATTAGCCTTGTAAGCTCATTATCATTTCTCTGAATCGAACATAAGAGCTGTTATGCCTGACCATGCTAGCTGATAGAGTGGGTGTTATACTCAATTATGGGCCGGATAAGTGTCAGGTATTGGGGGGGGGGTTATAACTCCTTTTGCTCTTGAGTCAATCCCTTTACTAATCAAGTGAGCTATGCGGAAAGCTTTCCTTACAGCAGTAGACATGTAGTGGTCAAAGTTAAGGTCACAGTCAACCTATGATCCCAGGTCCCTTACCACTTCATGGGTTTTAGGGTATTGTTATTGATTTGATAGTGTGAAGTGGCATTGTTTGTGCTTAAGGGAAAGATGATGCATTTCTTTGCATTCCATTTGAGACCATGACTAATACACCAGTAGCTGGTGCAGGGGGTGTGCAGATTTTTTTTTTTTTTTTTTGTGATGATCAAATAGTATTAGAGATTAAGAACAATGCTTCCAATTTTGCAGTCATCTGCATGTTTTGTCAGTGTTGCCAACACTGTTGATATCCAAGAAAAAGATGCAAAAAAGGACTGGTCTCAGAACTGACTCTTGTGGGACTCCACTTGTGACTGGTTGTAGTGATGATAGGAAACCAGCTATTCTTACCTGTTGTGTATAACCACATTGCCAGTTAGACCAAGGTTATTGCATCTTCATATACTTTGTGCTTTGTAAGTGCTCCAATTTGCAGATGATTGCTTTGGTCGACAGGCAGAAGTACAGTGTTTTTAGGTCAACTATTCAGTATATCAAACAGGCATTTTGTCGGGTGTATGCCTAATTGAAACAAGTAAGAGGGATGTGGTTGTGTGTGTGTTTGCTAATGTGTGTGGGTTAAGGATAGCGTAAGGGTTAGGTAAGGGGATCTATTATGTGTGTGTGTGATTGTGAGTGTTTAGGGTTAGATGAGGGGTAGGTGTGTGTGTGTGTGTGTGTGTGTGTGTGTGTGTGTGTGTGTGTGTGTGTGTGTGTGTGTGTGTGTGTGTGATTGTTTAGGGTTAGACGAGGGGATAGATGTGTGTGTGTGATTGTGAGTGTTTAGTGTTAGATGAGGGGATAGATGTGTGTGTGTGTGATTGTGAGTGTTTAGGGTTAGATGAGGGGGATAGATATGTGTGTGTGTGTGTGTGTGTGTGTGTTTGTGTTTGTGTGTGTGTGTGTGTGTGTCCCAACTGTCTTATGTAGTGGTACTGTTATGGGTACATACTTTTTAAATTTAAGATGCAGGTTAGAGTTAGGGGCAGTGTTATTACATATTATTAAAGTGGAGCAAGGAGGCTTTGCTGGCTGTAATGGATCCAGTAGTCCAAAACTCTTATAAATCCATATATGAAATTGCCCAGTTAATACTAAGGCTACAGATCTAAATCTACTCCAACTAATAAATAAAATTGATGACTGATTAGATTTATAACGGTGCTTACCCATTTCTCTGGAACAAACTAACTCTCCACATTAAAAAGTGTGACATGCTGTCTGCATTAACATAGATAAACTGGTTGAGTATTCATAAATCCACCCAGTATGACTGGCCTGACCCTCCTTGAAAAAGGATGAAAGGCTTAAGGACAGGTACTAGCAAAGCTGAAATGTGGGTGCTAGCACAGGTGAAAATGGCCATATTCAACTTGATGAGGTGCTAACTGCATTGGTGTCTGGCTTGGTAGTGATTCTCGTTTAATTGAATAAGAGGATTAAATTCTGAGCTGTTTACAATGTCTTATTCATTTCAGTGTATGTATTTACTTGAATATGTTAATCAGTGTAAGCTATTCATTCATTCATTGCAAAATAGTAAATTTGGATATTGTCTGGGTTCACCCTGTGCAGAGACGAGACTTGGCTTAATTGTTTAGGGTGTGTATGCTGTGTGTTATGAAATGATGCATGTGTCACTTTCTGCTTGATTCAGCTCATTTGCGGAACTCACAGTCATGATGGAAGGTTGGATTAGAGGATAGTGCAGCCTTTTTTTTTTATAAAATACTACTTTTTTAAGAATTTTACTTGTGGTTGCTGACAGTGAAATTATAAATGACTGTCATTGCTACAAATGACTTGAATTTTGGAGTAAATTCTACAGATTATGGCTATATTCTGGTGTTTATGCTGTTGTGTAGATTTTTGTGCAAGTCATTTGGAGAAGCAGTCAGTTTTGTAGGAGATGGCTGCCAGAAGAATTAATGGGACTTGTTTATGCTACAAACTTGGACATTACATGTTAGTAAACATTTTTACGTGTGGAGGATTCTAATTTACATTGTGAATTATTGATGGCATCTCTTTGTGCTTGATGTAATTATTGGATATTAATTTTAAGTAGAAAGTGTGTATATATGATGTACTTCTTGTTTCCATGTTGTATGGTTTATATGGTGTAAAGCTTTTGTGTGTCTTATTAGTTAGGTTTTTTATATAATGTTTATTTTGTTTTCCTTTTGTGGATACCGGCAATAAGTTTGGAACTAGTTTTCTTGAGGGGTTGTGAAACCTAAGTTCTGACTTCACTTCCTGCTGCAGTATTTGGTAGTGATTACGGACATGTTTTAATGCTTAGACACTGTGTAGGTGTTCCCGCTGGCTCAGTTGAAATAACGTCTGCATCACACAAAAACATGACTCCAGTAAGACATTGTGGTATGTGCTTACAAACCTACTGAAGGATGCTAGAGGTCATTGTACATTTTTATGTTTTGAGAGATTATTTATATTCTCTTTAGTTATTTATGTCAACTCTTGAATTTGGAGTATATGTTGTAGGAAGAAATACGTATGAGTTATGTATTAATTTTATTTTTGTGCCATGTTTTGTGCATAAATAATAGATTCATAGGTTTATACTAGACTAACAGCCAACAAGGTCTTTACAAGTCCAAAATCGGGATAATTTTAAATATTGTCCTATTTCAGTTAGTAGGAGAATAACAAGATTTTCATCAACAATTGAGGGCTAGCATGGGCGTATGGCACTTTTACAATCGCAGACCTTTGGGTTTCAGTCTTCATACCCTTTAGGAAGTCCGTGCAAATGCAAACCTTTTATTCTACTTACTTTCTGGGTTTGTATGTACAATATTTAAGAAGTGTCCTGTTTTGGTGCCATTGTTCTCCCCATTATTTATGGTTTTGTACAGCTTTCTTGCTTTGGGAGGTTGACAGGTATGTGAGGCGGGCATCTGGCCATTCTGAGGAAACCTGTACAGTTGATGGATATGGCTGTACAGCACTTTTACAATGTAGGGTTTGTGTGACAGAACCTGTCACACACACCCTGCATTGCTTTCTTGCTCCCCTTTCTATTTCAGTGTCCATGGACACTGAAATACAAATTTTATTTCATTTCAGTGTCAGTGTACATTGAAATGCTTTTAAAAATTGCCATACGGCACTTTGAGTGCAGGGGGCATGTTAGATGTGCATGCACTACCTAAACCCACCCTCTACACTCAGTAGTGCTTGTGTCCATTTACCCTTAGCAGCAGTGTGCCTTCATGAATATGCAAGGTGTGCTGCTGTTAAAGCTACACAGAAATGGATATAGTTCACTCCGTGCAGGAATAGCACTATTCCTGCACGGAGTGTATTGAATCTGAGGGTTAGTCTTTTAAAATATTCTTTAATGAGTTTTGTTCTCATTTGCTCATGTTTTAGTGTTGATCCTTCATCAATTCCCAAATATTTATATCCAAAACTGATGTTCTCTTGGTGTTGCAGGTTTTCTGCTTTAAAGGTTGCTTTTGCACATTTATCAAGACCAAATAACATTGTTATATCATCTGAAAAAATTTTGGCCACTTGCAGTTGTGCTTTCAGTTCCTCAGCTGATGACCTATACAGTTTTAAATCATGTACAAAAAGAAGAGGAGAAGTTTTTACACTTTGTTTTCTTGGAGCCAAGTTATAGCCATGACCTAATCTGTTAAGCAGACAACTTAATGGATTAAGAACAAGACAGAATAGCAGTGGTGACAGTGACCCTGGAATATCCCTCTTTGAATTTTTATCCCTGGTATAGTAATTTGTCCTTTATCATGCCTTAACTGCAAAGTGGTTTGCCTCTGTTATATGGTCGCTGTAGTTTAATCAGTCAGTGTAGGGTGTATCTTATAGATTTTTAAGCACTCTTTTATCCACAAATGTGGGATACTGTCAAATGTTTTTTTTGTAGTCTCTCCATGTCATACTTAGATTCTTCCCCTTTTTACAGTTTTCCATCATGAATGTATTTAACAGCAAATGATCCTTTGTTCCATATGACATTCTTTTTTTTACCTTTTTGCTCTATTGCCTTGATTTGCGTTTTCCTCTAAATGACTGTAAACTTGTGTCTGCATTAATTACAGTGTAAAGTTTATACATTATCGGAAGGCAAGTTATTGGTTTATAGTTTTTAGGATAGCTTTCATGTTCGCTCTTAAGTACGAGTATTGCTTTTCCTCTTGTTAACCAGGCTGGTGTCTGTTCTGGGTGCGCATATAAATAGTTTTCACTCATGGCTAAATCTTCATGTAAAGATGTTAGTACTTTTAGCCAGAAGTTAGGTATTGCATCTGGGCCTGGGGTTTTCCAGTTAGGAGATTTTCTTAAATTGTTTCAATCTCTCTGGCTGTTTCTTCATCCCATTTTGTATCCTATACATTTGAACTTCTTATTCTTTCTTTTACTTCTTCTATCCATTTAACATCTTTGTTATGTTCCACAAGGTCTTCATAGATATTTCTCCAAAACATATCTATTTCTTCTTTTTTTGGAGATGTTTCAGTTCCTTTTACCTAGTTTCACAGTTCTCTGTAAAACTTCTGTGGGTCATCAATAAATTCCTTATTTTGTACTTTTCCTTTGTATTTATCTGCATATCTTCTAAGTTTTTTGCCTGTGCTGATATTGTTAATTTATTTGTGATAGTGCATGACAGATCCTGATCTGTTCTGATACTGCACATTAGTTTTATCACATCTGTCTTTTTATTTTTGCTGATCTGGTCCCTCTTCTATACTCTTCCAACAGTTATACGTCTCGTCTTATTTACTGTATAGTTTTCATCATTCGATACTTGCATGGTGGCATTCATTTTCTTCCCTTCCTTTCCCTTACTAACCTGTGTTTTTGTGATAAGACTTTATCATTAATTTAACTGCACAGTAATATATCCTATTTACATCTGTTATATTGCATGAATCTCTATGTACAGTCCTAATTACTGTGCTCCTTTGTTTTATCAGACTTGTAACTTTTAGGGTTTTATTGATTTTCTGCAGTCTATTTCTTTCATTAATCTTAAATATATATGTCCATCTCTATTAAATCAAGCAACTCTTCTCTTAGATCATTTTCTTCTAAATTGAGAGCACATTCTTTGCTCTCCATTTCCTGTGGGCATTCTATAGAAAGATTCAGATCATCTTCCTGTGCCACATTCTCTTCAGTTTCATCCTGTGTCATCCATTGTTTTGTCATATGGGAACTCTCTGGCCTTCACTCCACAACACTGACTGCATCAGAGTTGCCACAGTTTCCTCTTCCTGCCCATGCTGTGCAACCCCAGCTGTGAACACTTCACATGGCAAATGATCAGATGTTTCTCACTCCGCTGGTTTCTCCTTAATTTGGGGATCCATTTCTCTATCCTGCTGTGGTGTTTTCTTAGATTTTCTACATTAAATCCTTTACTTCACAGGTACTCCATAACCTCATTTTCTATTTCTGTAACTTCGCCATTACTTATTCTTTTGTCTACTTTTCTTCTTTGTTCTCTTATTTTTTGTATTGGAAAATTTTTCGATATCCTGATGCCTTTGCCTATATTTCTCTTCAAATATCTTTAGTGCTGCTCTTTTTGTATTGATCAGTTTTGCTTTCTCCTTTGGATAAATATTACACCATATTAAACTCTTTTTTTCTTTCTCGTGTCCATATTTCTTCTCCAGATGTCTCCTGATCTTCCTTACTCTCCTTACTTTGGTGACTTGCTCCATATTGCTGTGGTGTATCCAGTGTTATACTTTATACACCAGATCCTTCACTTCACAATTATTCCATAACTTCAACTTATATATTTTTTAACTTCTACTTTACTAATCTTCTGTTCTACATTCCTTCTTTGTGATCTTATTTTTATTATGAAATTTGCCATATCTGGATGTCTTTGCCTGTATTTCTCAACGAATATCTTTGGGGCTGCCTTTTTTGTATTGATTAATTTGGCTATCTCCTTTCCATAAATATTGTACCATATCAGATCTCTCTTTTCCATATCCATATTTCTTTTTTATACCTTTCAAAAATCTCTAGGTTTTGTTCTTTATATTTTTGCACCTCCTCAGATGCTTTTTTTCCCAAAGAGATCAATGTTTCTTGCTCTATATAATGTTTTTCATAAATCTTTTGTATTAATGAACACATTTTTTTATTTGAAGCTTCTGAAATTTTTTCTTGTGGAAGTATTTTTCTTTCCTCTAATTTCTCTCATGATCTTTTTGTATGTCTTGTGTGTGGAAATTCTGGGCTTCTTGCATAATAGTAACAAAACATAATTTATTTCTTATCCTCAGTAGTTCACTCTATTGTCTTTATGACACTTTTTGACCTATCAGTTGTTGTAATTTTGTGTGGACTACTACTTCCTTCTACATCAGGGGGGGCATCCTCCCCCCCGGGCCTGGCCTAGCCCAGCCCCAACATAGGAATGTGTCAGTGTCTTGAGGATTCTACACTGTAATTTTTTCTGGTCCTGGCACCAGTGCACCTACCAGGATTGGACACTTTTTTTTATCTTGGGTCTTGTGTACTCGGCTATCTTTTTTTTTTAATTTTTAACCTACTTCTGTCCATGATATATGATATATAAAATACAGTGTATATATCAGTGCTGTCTTGGTAAGATTTTGTGAAAAACAGGGTCCACCTTGGGAAAGTACTCAGCAAGACTTGAGGATGAATTCAGTTTCAGCAACGCCACTCTGCTTTGCTTGCTGACACATCATTTCGTCATTTGGACCCTATAGGGTCAGTATAGGTGGCTCCATTGATAATGAGCTCTGCACTCATGGTTGTGTATCGCCTTTGAGGTTGCAGGCATAGCTAAAGAATGCTTTGTGGTTGTCCTTGGCCTGGAAGGCCAAATTTACTGCAAATTTGTCTTTGTTAGACCATATTTGTCCTCTGCGTTGTTTGTATAGTGCAAAAGTTCTTTTATCCTGCTAGGTGCTATACTGCCTAATTTTTGCCATGATTTTTTTTTATATGTTTATTGATGTTAGCCTGTTGATGTTATGATTCCACCATGGATCTTGTTTTTTTTTTTTTTTAGTTAGTTCTGTTATTTCTGATATGTACAGCTGCCTCTACACAGCTATTAACATGCTTGTATAGAGTTTCAGTGAACAGTTCTTCATAGGTAGCAGCTGTTTCAGGTTTTTGGGGGACTAGGAATGTTGCCATATTATCACTTAATAGTAGAAAGCCTTTTGAATAGTTCTTGAACATTCCAGAGTTAGCTGCAACTCCAGGGTTTATTTTTACTTCAAAGAAGACCATTTTGTGTTGTGACCTTATCAGAGAAGACATTACACTAGGGTGTGCAGCACTCTCAATATTAATGAAGACCAGACTCAGTATATCTGCATGTCTGTTTGATGTATTGACAGTCTTGTCCAGGAATTTCTTTGCCTGTATGTTTACTGTCATACATAATTCCCAGTTAATAGGGGGTAATTAAAGTCACCCATGAATATGGTATTGGGTTGGATGGTGTGTGTTTCCATTAAGTTTAAACACATGCTATGGGTTTCCTGGGCCATAAAGAGAAACCTATAGCTTGCAAGGAAGAGAGATAGGATTTTGTCTCTGGTGATTTGAACAAGGAGAAGTTCAAGTGCATTGTCCTGTTGGACCAGCCTTAAGGTATATTTATTTTGGATGTACTTTTGATGTAAATCTAAATACCTCCCTCTTTAGTCCCTGTCTGTGTAGTAGCTGGTCTAAATGTGTGGAAGGCATTATAGTCGTGCATTGCCAATGTGTTGTCTGTGAGTTTAAACCATTGTCTCAGTGACCACACAGATATTAGCAGTGTGAAAAGAGCTTGAAGGATTGGGGTTTTTTGGTGTTATGTTGTCCTATCTTGCCTTCATTCTTACTGGATGGGTTTGGAACTGATCCCCTGTTTCAACTCGGCCGTATAGTAAAGCTCGAGGTCTTCTACTGGCTCGTGTCTGTATCCCTATCCCATCATGCTCTAGTGAAGCTCCCCAGATCTCGTTTGCCGCTAAACAGATTGGGTGCTTCCATTTTAGCTCTGGCTAAATGAACAAATCTTTATTCTTTATTCAAAAAGTTCTTCTTCTACTTTAAAGTAAATTTAGCGTTTACTATTTTGTTGTAGTTAGTTAGACAAAGTTCGTTGCTGTGTTGTTGCTTCAGGCTGTCATTTTTCTTTCTTAGGCCTTTGTTTCCTCCCCGTCCCAGTTAAATTTCTATCACATAAGCCCATTTTAGTTAAAGGGTTTTCCTACTATTACTGTTGTTAACATTTTTGAGGTTCATATCTAGTTTACTCTGATTTAAAAAAGAAAGGGCGTTAGCCCATTTAAGTTAGAGGGCTACCACTGCCTGTTTTTAGTTAGAGGCCATTTTGCTATTGTTTATTGTTGATACCCTTGAAATCTTTAAATAGTTAATCTTATTGTTAAAACAAAAGGAGTGTCAGCCCACTTAGGTTAAAGGGCTGCAGCTGCCCATTTTTGTTAAAGGGCTACCTAACTTCTTTCCTTCCTCTTGTTTGTTGAAGTTTCTCCCAAAAAAAAAAAAGTTTGATATTTTATATATTATATTGTAGGTGTTTAGTGTGTTAAGTAGTTGTTGTTGTTGATTTGCTCTTGTGTGCAGACTGTGATTTTGAACATGTCCAAGGAGCATAAGGAAACTAATACTTTGGGCTTCAAAAAATGTGGTAAATGCAGCCAAAAGATGTCATCAACTGATTCCCATATTGTTTGTGTCTACTGTCTGGAAGCAGTGCATCTTCAAGAGTCATGTTCAATATGTCATTCAGTCAGCTCCAGAGTACTGCTAGAAAGAAGAAACAAATTGTGAGAGGCTTACTGAAGTCCCCTTTCCAAGAATCTCTAGAAGAAGGTCCAGGCACTTCAAGATCAGTGAAATCACCTTCAGCAAAATCGGACAAATCCACCAAGAGATCTTCTCCCTCTTTAGGGCAATCGGAGCCTGTAAAAAAATTTAGCAAAGTTGTATCTCTGGCTCTGACGACTACTGAACCGACAAAATCTATTTCATCGGTGCCAACTGTTTTGGTGCCAGTAGAGTTCGAACTAAGGAGCCGGTCCCCAGAATTGGAGCCAGTTACTCCTGTTTTTAGGTCCCCTATTTTGCAAACTATCAGATCCCCTACTCTTTCCTCTAAGTCCTCCAGGAGTCTTTCAGACGACAATGTGGATAGGGTGGTGCGTAGATTTCTATATACATCGGCACTGGCCAAACTCCTCTCGGCTCCAACCCAGAGTGATTTGGAGCCAGACAGGACTTCCCCATTGACATTGATTCCTCCTCCGAGCCGACCTGGGACCTTGGAGCCGTAATGGCTGGAACCAGTTATTGTGAAACCATCAGTGCCAAGAACCATCCTGGCATCATCAGTGCCGAGAACCATCCTGGCATCCTCAGACCCGACGTCTGCTCTGACATCCTTGGTTCCATCCGAGAAGTCTAGGAATGAATGCTCTGTGGTTGGATCTGGAGGGAAGGCGGATTGGACATTTGTCTCTGGGCTTTGGTGCAGATGAGCTTGGCTCCTACATCAGCTGAAAAGCTAAACCCTTGGTTCCGGGGATCTCTTCTGGCTCTTCGGTGCCAGAGGTATCTTTGGATCAAGGGAGGGAGGCTTTCGAGCTGATGAGAGTGCTGTCTCCTCAGACAGCTCCACTCAGGGGTTCCAACATTCCTCCCCCTAAGGCACCAGTGTCCATCTCTGCACCACACCATCCACAGACTAGTGGAGACCCTAGGCCTCAGGGTACCCCATTGGGTGAACCCCTCTCTTCCAAAACCTCTCCAGAATACCCTTCTGAAGAGGTCCCTTGTAAAGTACAGTTGTGTACACTTACCATAAATGTAGATGTTCGAGTGTATTCACTGTTGCAGCCATTACATTTGGGTAATCTGCTGACAGGTTGCCCTCAGTCGGCCTGATTAACAAAGTCTTGGGTCCTGCATCGGTTGCTGTCCCTTCTTCCATGATGTCAGGTTGTCAGGGGTATAAAACATGCAGCCGACGCCATTACATCAGTTTTTCTTGCCGCAGATGTCAGGTGCCCCCCAAATGGGGAGAAAAATATATATGTAATTAAAAACACAAAAATATACCTCCAAACAAAAGCAAATACACCAAAAAGGCTTTTAAGCATAGTAAAAGAAAGTAGAGGTATAGTAAGAGAAAAACAGGGGGCTGGAAGGAGGGTAACCAGGACTGCAACAGTGAATACACTCGAACATCTACATTTATGGTAAATGTACACAACTGTACTATGTTCTTCATGTTTCACTGTTGCAGTCAGTACATTTGGGTAGATTCCCAAAGCTATGGTTGGGAGGATGGATTTATACAGCATTAGAACCAGCTATAAGGCCCTGCAAAACAGCAGTGGCAAAGCCAGCTCTAGATTTAGAGAAAACTGGTAAGTGATAATGCTTGGTGAAAGTATGAACTGAACTCCAGGTAGCAGCTTCTAGAATATCCCTGGTAGGAACACCTCTAAGAAAGGATGTAGAAGTAGATGCAGCCCTGGTGGAATGAGATCTGATCCCCTGGGGATAGGTTTTCCATGGTGCTTATAGCAGAAATGAATGCAATGGCTTATCCATTTAGAAATGGTTTGTTTTGAAAAAGCCTTTCCCTCTGCCCCTGCAGCAAATGCTACCAACAGTTGTTCAGATTTTCTTTGAGATTTAGTCCTGTCCAAGCAGAATCTAAGTTGTCTGTGTACATCCAATGAATGCAGAATCCGCTCTCCCTTGTTCTGTGGATTGGGAAAGAAAGTTGGCAAATGAATGGACTGATTAAGAGCCACACTGGATACCACCTTGGGCATGAAGGATGGATTGGTCCTGAGTGACACCCTGTCCGCATGAAAGATGATGAAAGGCTCCACTGCCATAAGGACCTGTAATTCAGATATCCTTCTAGCTGAAGTGATTGCTAAAAGGAAGGCTGTTTTCCAAGAAAGAAATTTTAAGTCTGCAGTAGCAGCTGGCTTGAAAGGAGGCAGAGTGAGTTTCTCCAATACAAAGTTAAGGTCCCATGCAGGGGATGGTGCTCTCCTGGGTGGTCTCAGGTTTTTGGCCTCTCTGAGGTACTGCTTGAGCAGAGGGTGAGAGAAGAGGGGAGGTTCTGTGTTGTAATGAGCTGAAATGGCTGAGGCATGGATTTTAATGGAGGAAAAAGACAGGCCCTTTTGAAGCATCTCAGTTAAGTATTGCAAAATCTCAGATAAACTGGGTGCTGGTGTGCTCATCCCTTGAGATTGATTCCAGGCACAGAATCTTTTCCATTTGTCAGCATAAGATTTTCTAGTGCTAGGTCTTCTCACCTCCAAAATGACATCCATCACAGGTTTGCTGAGGGATGCTAAGGGGAAATTTAAATGATTAGCCAAGCTGCAAGATTCAATGTTGGGAGCTGAGGGTGCAGGATTTGGTTCTCCTGCTGAGACAGTAAGGTAGGTGTCTGAGGCAGGTGCCATGGAGAAATTTGTGACACACTGCACAGGAGTGGGTACCAGTGTTGGTGTGGGCAGTCTGGAGCAATCAAAATCATTTTTGGTTTGTCCTGTTTGACTTTTAACAGAACTTTGGAGAGCAGAGGCAGAGGGGGAAAGGCATAGACTGATAGGTTTTTCCAGCTGAAGGACAGCACATCCACCTTCCAGGCTTTTTTGTGAGGAGTTCTTGTGCAAAATTTGTTCAACTGGTAGTTCTGGGGTGAGGCAAAAAGATCTATGTCTGGGCTCCCCCATTTGCTTGTCAACATATTGAAAATCTGTGGTGCCAGTTTCCATTCGTGTGGGTCCATGGGATTTCTGCTTGCTTTGTCTGCCAGAATATTCAGCTTTCCTGGTAGAAATTGAGCTTGTAGTTGTACTTGGTAGCTCAAGGCCATGTTCCACAATGCCATGGCTAGTCTGCAGAGGGGGTAGGAATGTGTACCCCCCTGCTTGTTTATGTACCACATAACTGTGGTGTTGTCTGTCTTTACCATTAGTTGTCCTGGATTAAGGTAGTCCTTGAAGGATGTCAGAGCATTCTGTACAGCTAGCATTTCTTTTTGATTGATATGTAGATGCATTTGATTTGGGCTCCATTTGCCCTGAAAGCACTTCCCTGCCAGATGAGCCCCCCATGCATAGTCTGATGCGTTTGTAGTTAGGGTTTGGGTGTCAGGGGGTGGTGTGAGTGGTAGTCCCTTGTTTTGGTGGCAGGCCTCTGCCCACCATAGGAACTCCAGGCGTAGGCAAGGTATGATAGGAATCATTGTTTCCAGGCCGTGACAATGCTGACTCCATAAACTTTTTAAGTACCACTGAAGTTTCCTCATATGCAGTCTTGCATATGGAATCAGAAGAATGCAGGAGGCCATGAACCCCAAGGCTTGCAGTATTTGTCTTGCAGATAGCAGAGTTTTTGTGGCCACCTGTTTGAAGTAAGTCACCAAATGAATTTGCTTTTCTGGCATGAGGAAAGCCATCTGGGCAGATGTATTCAAGCTTGCACCCAGGAATGTAATTTTTTGAGAGGGTATCAGTTGTGATTTCTTTTCGTTTATGGTGTACCCTAGACAAGTTAGAACCCTTTTTACAAACGCCAGATGTTTTAAAAGTATGGCCTGGTTTTCTGCCTGAATTAGACAATCATCCAGGTATGGATATATTTGAATATTTCTTTGCCTGCAAAATGCAATTACTGGAGCCAGGCACTTTGTGAATACCCTGGGCGCAGTAGACAAGCGGCAGCGCAGATAAATGATAATGCAAGTAGCCTGCTTTGAAGTGTAGGTATTTTCTGCAATATTCCCTGATTGGGATATGCAGGTAAGCCTCTCTTAAATCTAAAGTTGCCAACCAGGCATCCTTGCCTAGCATAGGAAGTAACTGTTGAAGAGTCAACATCTTGAATTTTGGAATGTCCAGAAAGGTGTTTAGAGTAGACAGGTCCAGAATTGGACGCCATGATTTGTCTTTACTGGGCACCAGGAAAAATCTGGAATAGAAACCTTGTCCCTTTTCTCTTCTGGTACTGGTTGAATAGCCCCCATGTTTAGGAGGGAAAGTACTTGATTCTGAGCCTCTGACCACTGATTTGGGGGCAGGTCTGGCCACCCGTTTGGAGTTGGCAACGTGTGGAAATGAAATCTGTATCCCTGGGACACTATATTTAAAACCCATTTGTCCTGGGTTATAAGATGCCAGTTTTTTGCATGAAGAGCCAGTTTTCCCCCCAAAGGGGTGGCTGAGAGGTAAGTGCTTGGTAATTTTAAAGGAAAGTCATTGAGACTGTTTACCATAGGGTGGTGTCTTGTTATTTCCAGATTTGGAAGTGGAAGCACCCCATTGCTTAGTTCTGAGAGTCCCTTGGGACTGAAACCTGGTTCTGTTGGAGTGTCTGGGTTTGGCTTGAGTGGATCTGGAAGGAGCTGGAAAGGGCCAGTTCTTAGTAGGCCAGTGCCTACTAAATGTTGGAGGTTGCACTTGTAAGAAATCTTTCACAGTTTGCATACATTTAGCTTTATCTTCCATCTTTTTTAGAACTTCTTCAGCCTTATTGCCAAACAGATGGTCCTGATGCAAAGGAGCATCCAACAGTTTTGCTTTAACATGATCAGGCAGAGATTGCTCCTTAAGCCAAGCATGCCTTCTAAGCACAGACCCAGTAACAGCAGCCCTGCAAGAGGCCTCTAAAGAATCAAAACCACATTGCAAAGTATGTTTTCCAACTTGTTCAGCTGAATGCAATAAATCCTGTAAATCTTTATTTTCCACACAGTCAGAAATCAACACAATTTTCTGTTTAAGCAGTCCCATGATATGCTTTTGATATTTTAGCATATAAAATTGACAGTTTAAAGCCCTGATTGCCAAGGTTGCAGAAGTATAAACCTTTTTACCCCATCTATCCAGCACCCTGGAGTCTCTATCAGAAGGGGTAAGATTTTTAGCAGTAGAGGCCTTAATGCCCTTGGGCCCTTGAGAAATGGTTTCAGGGTCCACAACAGGATTTTTGAAAAGGAATTTGTGGGACTCAGGAACCCTGTAGTATCTGTCTGGTTTACTAGGGGCCGGAGGCAGGGAATCAGGGGCCACACTGGATTCTGAAAACACATCATCAACAATGTCTAGTGCAGGAGGTATAGCCAAAGGCCTATGCTGAGGAAGAAGAAGGAAATCCCTAAGCCTCTTTTTGGATTCAGAAAATTCCTGACTTAAGTTTCCCCAAAAGAAAAGTCCTCGGGGGGGCAGAGGGAATGGAATCCTCTGCATCAGAATCCTCATAAGTAGGTATAGACAAATCAAGGTCATTAGAAGAGTCAGAAGAAACAGAGTCCTCTTCAGAAGATTCATAGTCAAGCTCAGCCCTAGGCCTCTTAGAAGGGGGGGGGGTTGACTACCCCTGATTAGAGTAATTAAGTCTTCAGCCATTTTGATCATTTGTTTTTTAGGCATAGAGGCCTAAACATGTAGCATGGGCGTTGGTTTTTTAGACATAGATTGAGATTTAGGCCTTAGTATTGAAGGTGGAGTCAGTTTAATATGCAAATCTGTAGGCCTGAATACACCCTCAGAAGCTGGTGCCTGCACAGCGGCTCCAGACCCATCCAAGGTAGAGACATCTGCAGGTTCCATAGGTGAAGCATCTCGCGGCATACCGGACTCCAAATGGGTCTCAGTAGAGGCCTGCAAATCTGAAGTAGCGGTAATCTGGGACTACGAAAGCGCCTCACTGAGTACCGGCGAACTGGTGACTGGCTTAGGAGAAGCATTGTCGGCAGCTTTGGACCTCAACGGCCTGTCTCTGTCTTTTTCTCTGCATTTTTTTCTGTATTCCGGTAGTCGGATGGCTAACCAACGTCATTTCTGGATAATTAAACAGAGAACCAAAATATTTAGAAGCAAAAATGTACCGACGACAAGATAGTGAGCTGATCAAATAAAGCACAAAACTGACAACAAGGTACGTCGTGGTCAGGGCCTAGGGAAGGAATACAGTACAAATGAAAATCCTTATGAGGTATTTGCTTCCCACAAGTAATGCAATTATTAACTTTTACTGACATCGGTAAGGAGCAAGAAAAAGTTTCCCTAACGGGGTGCTTAGCTTTTAGTTGAAGACTTCGGTTCTGAAACATGAAAATGAAAATTTCAGGAGTCGGCCGACCGGCACTTGCAAACTGCTTCTGCTTTGGGCACTGAACGGTAAGAAAGACTGATGTAATGGCATCGGCTGCATGTTTTATACCCCTGATGACCGGACGCCATGGAAGAAGGGACAGCAACCGATGCAGGACCCAAGACTTTGTTAATCAGGCCGACTGAGGGCAACCTGCCAGCAGATTATCCAAATGTAATGACTGCAACAGTGAAACACGAAGAACATCAGATTCTGCAAGAGGAAGCATTTAGACTCCCCAGAGGAGTCAGTCATCTGTGACACAGACCTCGAGTCAGAAAGGTCTCCACGGTCGCCCTCTGAGGATGTCTTCTTTGCAGACATCCTAGAAATACTTAAGCAAAGAGGTGGCTGGAAGCCCATAAACCCTTCTGATGAGGAGTCTGTTTACCTGAAGGCCTTTGGGTCTCACCCTTCAGCCACTTGATTGTCTCTGCCTTTTGATGAACTTATGGATCTAGTTAACAAAAAGGCATGGGAGTCTCCAGACGCAGTGGAACCTGTCCCTCGGAGGCCAAATTACTTCATCACAGCCCCTTCTGATAAAGAATTCCTGACTAAGGGTGTCCCTGTAGATGCTGTGGTGGTGGCAGCAGCCACCAAAAAGGAACTTTCTGAAACATCCTCGTCTGTCTGTCCACCGAACAAGGAGTCTCATACAATGGACAGATATGGGAAGCGCATGTTTTCTTCAGTTACATTTGCACTCAGATCGCTGAATTATCTGACGCATTTTACTAGGCTACAAAGAGATCTCCTGGTGGAACTAGGAGATGCTCTCCAAGGTGCAGTAGCTGCAGGGGTATCAGACAAGGTTTCCTCTCAGCTCTCCACCTTAAATTCTGTGGTCAACTCCTCCATGAGGCTCATATCTTATGCAGCAGATGGAGCGAGGAGAGCAGCGGGTTCAGGAATTTCCCTAAGGAGACATTCCTGGATGCACTTGTGTGACTTTGTAGAACCCTTTAAATCTTCCTTTACTAACACCCCTTTTGATGGTTTGACTTTGTTCAGGCCAAAAGTTAAGGGGACACTAACCAGGTGTGAGCAAGAAGGGAAAACTCTCTATGCCATGGGAGTCCACTTTTCCATACCTTCTAGACCTTATCCAAAAGGCCAGAAGGGAGGAAAGATGTGGTTCTGTAAATCCCACAGAGTTTTTCAGGACACACGTGGTGACTCTTCCTCTAGGGGCAGAGGGGGAAGTATGAATGGAAGACACCATCCACGCAGCAGAGGGGGGGGGTCTCCAAAATCAGGGCAACAGGGATTCTTTCCATGATAGGCCCTTTCAGCGCACATAAAGGGAGGCCCATCTGTCCATCTCTGGAGGCAGTTGGGGGTCAATTATCTTTGTACCCAGAAGCCTGGCTGGAAATAACACAAGACAAGTGGGTACAAAGTATCATATCTAGAGGCTACTCCATACTTTTTTCTCTTCCCATCCCAAACATAAAGAACTCCACAGATGTTCCACTCAGTCAAAGGGATCAAGCAACTCTAGAAATTCAAAAGTTGCTAGACAAAAGAGTCTTAATCAAGATTCTTTTTAGTGCCAAAATGAACAGGGGACTGGAGGCCCATTTTGGATCTCTGCAAATTAAACAAATTAGTAAAGATGGCCTGCACCTGTCACCCCTGGGATTCCAGATACTGGCTAAGGTTCTTGCCGCCCCTATAGTGCCTTTTTTAGGCAAGGTTCAAATGACAAATTCACCACCGTAACAGGAAAAGGCAAGCAAAAACTGAGGGTGATGCTACTCAATGCTAGAAGTCTAAATCTCAAAATGCACTCGCTCGAGGCACTCCTTAAAATGGAGAACATCGATATCTGTGCAGTGACTGAGACCTGGTTCAAGACTCCAGAGAGCACCCCTGCATTACCAGGCTATAACTCATACCACACTTTTCGGCCATGTAACCTGGACCGGAACACCAAAGGCAGAGGTGTGTCCATATTCATTAAGGATATCCACACCTCCAGACTAGTTGCTCAGCATAATGCAGCCAAGGTTATCCAAGTACAACTAACTCTGGGCAAAACTGCAATCCAAATTGTAGCTTGCTACAGATCACCACCATGCCCCAGGATTCCCACTCCTCTTTTCTTGATGTACTGAAAAATATTAAGGTTCAACCAAACACCCTAATAATGGGCGATTTCAACTACCCCACCATTAACTGGGAAAACTACTCATGTACCAACTCCTTCGCTCAACGCTTTCTGGAATTCATAAACTCCAATGCCCTGGATCAACTTATCCACACCCCCACCAGGGGCAACAATATCCTAGATCAAGTAATTACCAATATGAGTGACCGGTGTTCCACACCTGAAGTCAACGCCTCATTGGTCCGATCCAACCATAAGCTAATTACCCTAGATATCCACATCCTGCCTTCACCCCTCATTAAGGAAACCATGGTAAAAAAATTCTCCAAAGCCAACTTCATGCTTCTTAAGACAGAAGTGGTGAACTTCATGACACCCATGCAGATGGACTTAGGCAGTTACGACTACTGAATCCTACACAATTGCACTTAATAAGCACTTACATGATTGCATGGTTCATGCTTTCCCAAACAGAACCAAGACGTTATCCTCCAAAAAAGGAAGCCAGTCTGGTGGTCCCCTGCCATAAACAAAAACTGTACAACAGAAGGAAGAAACTCCTGCAAAAGAGAGTAAAATCCCACGAGTGGAGGAGCTCTCTGGTCAGGATCAGTAAGAAGCTGCAATCCCTAATAAAATCCTCCAAAGCTAGTTACAAAAACAAAATCACTACTGATTCTAAAGACAACCACAAAGCATTCAATAGCTATGTCAAGAATCTCAATGACAACACTCAGATCTGCTCTGAGTTACAGCACAATGGCACTAAATATACAGACCCAACTGATATTGCCAACATCCTGGCATATAGGTTCAGTGCTAACTTTACCCCCCTCTCACCCCCTAAAGAGTCTGTCTCTATACCGGAAGAATGCAAAGTTCCTGTAATCACGGCTGCACAGGTAAAAAACACAGTCTCCAAAGCCAAGAACACAGCATCCATGGGACCAGACAACATCCCAGGCTGCTTTCTACATGAACTACAGAACGAACTGGCACCCCACCTAAGTACCATGTTCAATCATAGCCTCACCTCAGGCTTTGTGGCGCACAGCAACCTATATCCCACTCCACAAGGGGGGGAGCCACCACGGACCGCGGGAACTACCGCCCCATTAGCCTGATGAGCCTGGTCTGCAAGGCCATGGAACGTATCATCATGGAACTTATAAACAAAGACACTGGCAATCTCCAAACTCTGGATCACACCCAGTTCGGGTTTGTAAAAGGCAGATCATGTCTCCTAAACCTGATAGACTTCTTTGAAGCAGTCACCAAAGCTGTAGACAAGGGTAAGGTGGTGCACACAGCCTATCTAGATCGTGCCAAGGCTTTCAACACCATCCCCCACTCTGGAATTACAGATAAACTCACTAAACTAGGCATAAATCCCTATGTCACAAGATTGGTTGCCAACTGGCTCACTGACAGAACCCACACTGTGAAAGTAGCAGACTCCAAATCCGACTTCAGAACAGTGACAAGTGGAGTACCACAGGGTTCAGTCCTGGGTCCTCTCCTGTTTAGTATCTACTTCTCAAGTACAGGCTAACACAGAATGTCTTTGGCTAACGAAGTTTGCAGATGACTGCAAACTAGGAGCCATAACCGAAACTCCTAACAATGTGGACATCCTACAAAAGGTCCTCACTGAGACAGATGCCTGGTGTCAAAGCCATGGCCTCAAGCTCAATGCCAAAAAGTGCATTGTCATCCCCTTTGGTAAAAACTCTGTACCCATGAACTACAACATAAGCAGTAGTATACTTAACACCGAACGTGTGATAAGAGACCTTGGAACACAGGTGGAGAGTAGTCTCTCCTTTGATAATCACATTGCCACAGTAGTCAGAAAATCCTTCAAGAAAAATCTTGATGATTGGATGGGAAATAGGAAATTCAACCCGGGGATCACCTCTGTAGCTCTGCTCGACCGTGGCACAGGAAAATAATTTTCTTGGGTGGCAAAAGCCAGGGTACCTTTTTGGCTGGACTTGTATAGGCCCCAGGGCCAATAGCCTAGTAACTACCTATGAACCTGACGTTGCCTTCTTGTGAGTAACCTGGAACAGCAACAACAGCTGGAAAAGTGTCATCTATGACTAAGGATGGTCAGACAGGGAATTAGCCACTCAGGCAATACAGACAGAATGATGACAAACGAAAACACAATATCATTCAGTTACTTGTCTACAGATAACAGTGGACTCAAGTAGAAATGCATACAGTTGTAAGGTAGAAAGAGAAATAAAACTGCTTAAGAGCATGTCATACAGTGCAACCAATAAATCACCAACATGTAGTATGTATAGCAGGAAATGCATAAGAGCAGCACAAAATAAAATATGAAATTAAAGGAATGGATGAGTGTGTCATACCTCTCTACTGTCCAGATTTTTGCAGAATGCTCAAATTTTCATCTGATGTTTCTTGTCTGTTCTTCATAAAATTTGCAGTTTTCCTACAAATCAATGAAGATTAAAGCCACTAAATAATGACATATTTGATCTCAGACTTCTTATCCTTCGGAAAATGCACGATAACACAACTTGTGTTATTCTAGCAGCTTTCTGAGTTTATATGAGCAATGTAGACTACAAAACAAAAGGAAATGAAGACTATCTACTCATGTTTGCACCCTGTATTAGGAGGCATGTGCCTTTTTACAGAGCTATTAGCAGGTAAGAAAACCATCACACTTGGCTAGTATTCAGAGATCAATTTGAATATGAAAACAAGACCGTTTCTACTTCTCTTTGAAACTTGCATCTTTTAGATACTTTCTACAGAAGCTAGGGCATTTGTGTCATAAAATAATTGTAGTTAGCTAGCATTTAGAATTCAGCACAAAATAAAATTTGAAATGAAATTAACTGAAAACTTGTTTACCAATGTTTTAACTTTTCGCTGCTCCAGGGTTGCCACCTTTTAACAAGGGCAAAGTGGGACATGGGGGTGTGGTCAACAGGATAGGGGTGTGGCCACCATGACACTGGCCACACCCCCACCACGACATCACCAGAGTTGTTAAAGGAGATGCAGTATTAGTTATGGATGCAACATTGTGACATTACAGCATACTGAAAACTCAAACCATTTAAATGAAGTGAACTATTACTGCACACACACTAATCAGTTGTAACAATAAACTTTAAAGGAATTAAAAACACACTACTCATTAAACAGACACTTGTTTATTTAAAAAGTAAAATTCATAAACCATCCATTGCTATTCAGAAAGAAAACTTAAAAAATCTACATACCACATAGAAGCCAAGTATAAAATTAAGACTGTCAATTAAAGCTAAAGCAAAGAACACAAAACTACATACCCTAGTACAAATTAATGCTAAACAAAGAAAAACACAAAATTACGAACTGCACCCTAGTACAAATCACTTTTTTTTTAAAGTGTATTTTGAATTTGATTTTATGGCTTGAAGAAGGGCTCGATTTGAAATAATATTTGAGTAAAAGTCACAACATTTCATCCGGTAATTTACACTCATCATTAGTTCAGCTTTTAACAAGTCCACACTACATCGGTTTCGCACATCTGTCCATTTACCTTTCACCAATGAAAAAACTCTTTCTGCAAATGCGTTTGAGGGTGGTATAGATAAAACCCTAGCAATTACCGGATAGAGTGTAGTCAGTTCAGGCCCTTCTTTGAAAAGCTTCAGCCACTTCTCTCCTGGGGTCAAGCTTGTGTTACATAACTGTTCGAGAGAGGGCCTAATTGCCAAGTAGTCCCTAAAAAGGTAATCTTCATCTACATCCTGCAGACTCAGGGCAGTGGTCACATTCAGCAAGTCACTGAAGGCAAAGGGCTCATTTAAAGATAATTTAGATAGTGTAAACAAGTAGTTGCTTTCAGTATAATCAAACCACTGCTCCAGGTATTTCACTGCTGTCTTCAAGAACACAATAAAGTCTCTTTTCAGTTTGTTAGCAGAAGTGCTGTCTAATGTGCTCATAAATGCCCTAAGTTTCCCTCCAAAGAAAGCACCTTCAGCTCTTGCCTGCAGTTTTTGCTTCAGAGAGACCAATACACAAAAAGTTTCCATGGCAGTAAGTGCTGATTTTTCTAATGTACTTATATGTTCATTAAAATCAACAAGAACAGCACAGAGAAAGTGCAGATAGTACTGGGGCAGTGTAGGCAATTCATTCTCACCATGCTCATTACCTGAAAAGTACTGCCATATTTGCCGGGGGGGGTCTCCTCTTCTCCCTGAGAGAGGAAATAGGACTGGAGCACTGGTAGATTTTTCACTACTCTTTCAATGGCTGGGAGTAGTGACAGCCACCTTGTTGGCACATGTCTTAACAGACTCTCAAATTCCATGCCACAAAACTCAAAGAAGTCTTTCAAGTCTCTGGTCCTTGTGGCAGAACCAGAAAAGTGGCTGAAAAGTCTCATTACAAATGCTTCCACATCGTATGGTAGTTGTGCTGCAGCTTTTTTGGCTGCATTGTGAATGATATGGGCAACACAGTTAGCTTTCTGGAGTGATGGGCACTTTTGTTTTAATCTGGTATACACACCAGATTTCTTCCCATAGTTCACACTGGCATTATCAGCCCCATAAGCTGAAATATGGTTCCAGGGCAAGGAATGCCTTCCCATAATGTTGGAAATTTGCTGTGAAATAGCCTGTGCCAGTTCATCAGGGTCTTCATAGAAGTCCAAAAGGCCATTCACCACCCCTTCTTCTTTAGAAAAATACCTCACAACAAGGGGAAATAATTTTATGTTCCCCTTGTTGGAAGCATCTGATGAAATTGCAAATGAAGTACCTGGTTTTTGAAGGTCATGCAGGAGGCATTCCAATGAGTGTGGCCCCAAAACATTTTCAACTATGGCTTCAGCCTTGGTTCTGCCACAAGATAGTTTCTTTGCAGTGTCTGAGTCACTGTACAACTGGCTGGCCAACTTTACTGCACAGTCCAAGCTGTTATACGAAATATTGTGCTTAATAGCATGGAAAACCTCAGAGGCTTCTGCTGCAATGATTCTAAGTTCTGGTCCCTCAAGGTTTGCATTCCTTGCCCACTTTGTCATCAGGTGAGTAGATTTAGCTTGAAGAATGGCAGTCTTATGTTGTTCAGTTGCCTCATGTCGTGCGACATCATTTCTTCCACCGTGGGTCACTAGAAATTCTCTCTTGCAGTACCTACAGAATGCTTTGACATCATTGCATCTCTCGATCCAGTCAAATTCTGTTTTCCAAACGTCCTGCCACTTGCACATTCTCTTGCTGCTGGTTGACTGTGATGAAGCTGCTGCTCTCTTCATGCTTGAATCTGTACTTACCTGATATGCAACATATTGACCAACACTGTTAGTAGGGTTCAGTAACATACTGCTGCACAGCACAAATGAACTGGCTTAATTGGCACACAAAAAACTGGCTCGAAAAACATTGGCATGCGAAAGAACTGGCTCGAAAAACATTGACATGCGAAAGAACTGGCTCGAAAAACATTGGCATGCGAAAGAACTGGCTCGAAAAACATTGGCATGCGAAAGAACTGGCTTGAAAAAACATTGGCACACGAAGAACTGTCTCGAAAAACATTGGCACATGAAAGAGCTGGCTCGAAAAACATTGGCATGTGAAAGAGCTGGCTCGAAAAACATTGGCATGTGAAAGAAATGGCTAGAAAAACATTGTCATGTGAAAGAACTGGCTCAAAAAACATTGGCATGTGAAAGAAATGGCTAGAAAAACATTGGCACACGAAGAACTGGCTCAAAAAACATTGGCACATGAAAGAGCTGGCTCGAAAAACATTGGCACATGAAAGAGCTGGCTCGAAAAACATTGGCATGTGAAAGAACTGGCTCAAAAACACTGGCATGTGAAAAATGGCTAGAAAAACATTGGCATGCGAAAGAACTGGCTTGAAAAAACATTGGCACACAAAAACTGGCTTGAAAAACATTGGCATGAGAAGGAACTGGCTCGAAAAACATTGGCATGCGAAAGAACTGGCTTGAAAAACATTGGCACACGAGCTCTCGAAAAACATTGGCACATGAAAGAGCTGGCTTGAAAAACATTGGCATGTGAAAGAGCTGGCTCGAAAAGCATTGGCATGTGAAAGAACTGGCTAGAAAAGCATTGGCATGTGAAAGAACTGGCTCAAAAAACATTGGCATGTGAAAGAAATGGCTAGAAAAACTTTGGCACACAAAAGAATGGCTCAAAAATCATTGGCACATGAAGAACTGTCTTGAAAAACATTGGCATGTAAAAGAGCTGGCTCGAAAAACATTGGCATGTGAAAGAAATGGCTAGAAAAACATTGGCATGTGAAAGAACTGGCTAGAAAAACATTGGCATGCGAAATAGAGGAATGGAGCAAAAAAGAGTTTACAAACAGTTTGAAAAAGGTCAAATAGTAAATGAGGTAATGCAGGGGGCATTTTGGCCATTGAAGACTAACATTAACACAGCTTGTAGAAAATGAAATGCATTATTTTTTACCACTGAACATGCCCACGTCACCCCACAAGACAAAAAAGTTAACCATATTCACTGAACCAAAAAACAGTAAAATGAATGAGAATGCACAGTGGATACCATAGACCTAATTTAGCTTTTGACCACAGCAGTTAAGAAATGTATGGCACTAATTTACACAGCGCAATGATCTATTAATAAACATGTCCAACAGCAGCACTGGTCATAATCTGATTATAATGAAAATAGTAAATAAGTATGTTGAAGACATCACTAAAACACAAAATAAAAACTTTGCTACTTAGACGCAAACTACCCTGTAACAACATGGTTTAGCACAATCTCAAATACATTGCATTAACTTCTGAGCATCCATCCACAAAAAAAAAATAAATGGGAAAAAAGTCCAAACATTTTAACTTTTAAAAATACTTCTTGCAAGAGAAGTAACAAACTACGATGTACAGCAGACTCCATGGGCTCCTTTTACCTCAAAACATAGCAATTAATCCAGCACAGCAATGCAATAAACAGGCCCAAGTAAAAGTAACACACCCATATTCACATTACAAGCAAAACAGTACATTTTAACCTTATTAAAAATGCATAATAAATTAAATGCACACATTTACAAGTATAAATGAAAACAATCTTGAAACAGCTTTGGCAAATTGGCAACGTGTACCTACTAGAATAATAAATGAATTACATTAACTGTTAACATTCCCCCTCAAAATGTAGACTTGTACCACACACATAGACATGGACTTGCAGGAACAGGAAAAATTACCTAAACAGTATATCGTAACTTCCTGAAAACAGCATTATAGTGCATATTTCCATACAAAAAAAGTACAAACTATGCTCAAACAATTCCTATATGCATACAGACAATACCCAGAAAAAGCTACGACAATAGAAATGCGTCACACTAAGTTTATATTTCACTGCCCCCCAACAGAAACAAACAACTTCTGTACACAGTTCAGCCTTTTAAAAGTAATGCTTCCAAATCATACCCCCAAGCATAATAACAATTACATATACATTCAGGTTTTATATCTTTAAAAACTACTACTCTGACATATCAAACTAACTACTACACAGATTTAAATATTGCATACTGCACCCACCATCTGCCTTTAAACATTAAAAAAATTAAACCACAATATATTCCCATTTTAAACTAGTACAAAAGTCTCAAAATAACCACTGCACAGATGTAAATACTACATACTACATCCCCATCTACCTCTAAACATTAAAAACTTAAATAAAGCACACTATTCCCATTTTAAATAACTAAAGCCACAAAATGCAATTATCTACTTGCCACTCAGTTATTGCTGGGCTGGCTGGCTCCCTTGCTGGCTTCTTTCCTGGCTGGCTGGGCTGGCTCCCTTGCTGGCTTCTTTCCTGGCTGGGCTGGCTGGCTGGCTCCCTTGCTGGCTTCTTTCCTGGCTGGCTGGCTCCCTTGCTGGCTTCTTTCCTGGCTGGCTGGCTCCCTTGCTGCTTCTTTCCTGGCTGGCTGGGCTGGCTTCATTGCTGGCTGGGCTGGCTTCAATGCTGGCTGGGCTGGCTTCAATGCTGGCTTCGGCTGGAGAAAAAAATCAGATCTTTTGTCGCAGCTGCTATAGAGCTTAGTGCTCTACAGCTGCGACCTTTATGGGGCTCTTCAGAAGAAGTTCCCGCCCCCTACAATGGCTGCAGCCAATTAATGTGCTGCATTACCACCCGGACCTAGCAGAGAATCCCTCTAACTGCAGGTCCGGGTGGTGATGTAGCCACATTGCCGTGGAAAAAACGGAAGTATTTTCGGCTTTTCCACGGCAATTTAAAATGCGAAGCGCAAAGGGGAAAAAACGGGACTTTTAAAGTCCCACGCTTGGTGAGCGCGGGATGAGAGGACTCAAACCGTGAGTGTCCCGCTGACAACGGGATGGGTGGCAACCATACACTGCTCAGATGCTTTCCTGCATGGTATTAGCAAGTCAGATCATAACATTCCAGAAAAGCTAGTTTCTCTGAGGATAAAAAGGACAGTTGAAACTAATGAATGACTGAGGGCTGTTGTGAGTACAACTGCAATTTGAGAAGGAATCTGCCTAACACCTCTGAAGGTTCCTGTAAGCACCCCCCCCCCAACCCCTGCAGGCAAAGTTGGGACATGCCCAGAAAGCCAGACTGAAAATGTAAACAAAGATCAGAATCAAAACAAAAAATCCCTGGGATTGTCCCTTTAAGTTCTTTAAAGTTTAGAAAACTTCCCTGTCCCCCAAAAAATGTTTCTAATTGTTCAAGGACAAAAAAAATCTAACACCTGTAAAAGCATGATGCCTGCCCAAGGCTTTTTTGCCATCATGCTTTCTGATTGCTGCCTTACGCTCTTTGAGTGACTGGAGAACTTTCGAGTAGTTTTGTCAATATAGAAGCAGGGACATGAGTTGCAGGCGACCTGCTTTATTTTGCATATGACTGCCCCTGGTCTCAGTTGCATTGAGTATCTGGTTTTCTTTCTGTTTTGCATTTGTCTGCCCTTGCTCTTTGTTGGTTAAACATTTTATTTCTTCCTTGGCCAGTTGTGCATGCAAAAATGTCTTGTATCCTTCATGAAAAAGTTTGTAAGAAAGCTGGATACAGCAGTTTGAATATCACACCTACCTGTCTATATTCCCTGATTGCTATGATAAACTTGCTTCTCGTCTGCCTGCTGCACAGTGAGTACTCATTTTCTAGAAACACTTTTGTCAGGTGCAGCTATTATGCAGAAACTAAACAAAGTGGCCCTCCCAGTTTAATGCTGCTATAGTATATTTGCTTGTTTCTACACTCAGAATGAATGCAGGATATTCCTTCCAGTTTTTTTTTCTTTTCTTTTCTTTGCAGGCTCTGTTCTCTCAATATGTGCTTTTGAAACTGCAGTTTGAAAAGCATCATGCTCAGTCAGACTTTTTTTTCTTTTCATCTTCTGATTTTTGCAGTTTTATCTGTTATCTGAATAGCTAGTTAAAGCTTATATTTTCTAGCCTTATTTGACTTTACAATAGTACTTTCGTGTTTCCCCTTATTTTAAACACCTCTGAGGACATCTATTTTTTTCCCACTAAATTACTGGAAGCCTTCTCCTGTACCAAAGTTGAAAGTTGAAGTGCTGTTTTACTAAATACCTGCAAGATTCTTCTCAGATTTTTTTTCACCTTTACTGTTTGATTTCTTCTTTCTCCAAATTTCTTCTTTGCTGGCATCCAGACAATGTAATTACTAGCCAGTGATTGCATTTTCCTTAAATTAATAGCTATAATTGGCTTGTTTTTCCCATTGTAGATCTTACACTGGATCAGCACTAATCAACATGTTGATCATTGTGCAGCCATCTTGGAAGTTTTCTCAGGAATTAAAATTAAACCCGTGTTAAACAAATGTTGCAGGAAACACTAATATAAATAAGCCAGTAGTTACGTAAGGGAGCATGAATAAGGTGAAAGGGGGAACTAAGCACTGAACCTTGCAGCAGAAAATGAAACAGGTGAGTACAGACATCATTGAAGGAGAAAGAACGATGGGGAATTAGATAAATGGCCATATATTTGTTGTACAGAGGCAATGTGAAAAGAGTGTGCAAGTTGTAGCAATTTTAAATTTATTTGAATTTTAATTTCATAACCATATCTTTATTAAGTTGCAGGCATCCTTTGCAGATTGTGCCCTAGACATCAAATCCTCTTATGAGAGTCAAGATAGAGGTCAGTTTTCCCTTGAGTGGACTGCAAGTGCTTTGGGGAATATTACTAAGGTCTTTCTACAGGCAAGAAAAATTGAAGAGGCCTGGTAAGTTGTTTTACTTTATGTAGAGATTTTGTAATTTATTCCTTAAGTAAACTTCTGGAAGTGAAAAGTGCTGAAGGGGTATGAACTTTAACTGGATAATGGGGATGTGTGTAAATCTTTGCCTTACTTGTGCTGGGCGAATCGATGTAAATGCATGTGTGCATGTTTGAAAAACAGTATTTATTAAATCTGAAGTGGTTACCCATAGAGGTTAAAATTTTAAGTGCTGAAATTAGATTTTTACCCAAGTTTGGTGCCATGAGCTCAAAACTTTTTTCTTCAAATTAACCTCTAAGTACGGTCTGTTCTACAGACTGGAATTTTTACGAGCGAAGATCACCTAAGCAAAATTTAACAGTCAGCCTCATATGCCAAAGTACTGTTAATGGAGCAGGTCTGTTGCAAGAGGTTTTAACTGCAAGGCCTTGTCTGCCTTTTGAGTCCCAGCTCCAAGTGCTGGTGGCAGTCCTTTTATCTGTACCAGGCAATCAACTTTGTACCCCCATTTTGAGGTATGGAAAGGGCTGACCGTGATGAAAGATAGTATATTTTGTTTTGCACTTACATTCCTGTGTTCTATAACATCATTACGGTCACCACTTCCACAGCCCGGCCACCTAGATATTTTCTGGTAATATAGTGCAGTTACTGTTAGCTAAACAGGGTCAGTGTTCCTGTCACTACTACACAGGGTAGGACCATGACGCAAAAGCCCGCATCCTTTTTGGGTAGAAAAACTGACATTCATGTGGTTAATACCTGCCCCTCCACCAAGTCTGTTCATCCTCCTGCTCAGGCCTCTGCTCAGACTCCCATTGCTTGCAGTGCATTTCGGGAAAATATCTGCAGCTGCAAGCCTTGGCATGTTTTTAGTGATGTGACTGAAATTGCTGTTTATAAAGATATCGGTTATGCATACCTATTTAAATGGAATATTTTACATGTTTCTTGCATCTAGGTGACTCTACATTCAGAAACTTCAGTTTGGCCTTTTGTTTATGAACATTTTGTTGAATGTTTTCTGTTAATTATTTCTGTGTCAGAGTTTGATACATAAAATTGATGTATTTGGCAAGCATATTCCTGTATACAGTTTTTGTGCATGCTGTATGTTCAGTATTAAGCCTGTTTCAAACACGACACAGAGATGATCATTGTGTAAGACTGGTCTAGTGATCAGTCCTATATGGTTTGTTGTGATCTTTCCAGTGGTTTCTGTTTCTCTGCCTTTAATAGCCAGTGTTTTAAACCAGTTTGTAGTTGTTTGCTCAAGCTGTTTAAAGCTGCAGTGAGATTGGCCTTCTGCCATTTGCTCTGCAGTGATATTGGAAAAAGCTAAGCACTTATTTTCAACTGTTTTCTGCCCTTCTGTTTTACTGAGTATCTGTTAAATCTGTGCAGCTGTTTTTTTGTCCCTCCTACCCATCCAGCTGCTGTTGTGGTCTTAAAGCTTGGTGGCTTTGAGTTCCCCGCCTCTAGTATAAAGTTGATACTGGACACTTCTTCCAGTCACATTACATTAGCTCATTCTACTGTTTATAGTGAGAACTTAGGCCCCCACCCCTTTAGCTTCTCAACCTTGACTTCTCTTATTATCTTCTGTCTTTTCACTGTCTACAAAAAAAAAAAAAAAAAAAAACGTGCACGTCTTCCTACTTCATTTTGCTGCTTATGCTTAGGAGTTCAACTGCGTTTAGTTTGCCTATTTATTTGCTTGTTGGTAGCCTCATTAAATTGATGACTGTAGTCTACCCAATTGCTGCTTTATTTGTGCTGTCTGTTAATGTGATTGTGAGCAACTGTTTTAAAGCCATCTACTGATCAACTATGTTTCATTGCTGTCTACTACAATTCATTACTGTTTAACTGTATTTTACTGCATTTCATTGCTGTTTAACTGTATTTTTTCATACTGTGAGTTCTGATGTTCTTCGTGTTTCACTGTTGCAGTCATTGCATTTGGGTAATCTGCTGGCAGGTTGCCCTCAGTTGGCCTGAATTCCAAAGTCTTGGGTCCTGCATCAGTTGCTGTCTCTTCTTCCATGACGTCAGGTCGTCAGGGGTATAAAACAGGCAGCCAACGCCATTTTATTTAGTCTTTCTTGCCGTGCGGTGTCCGAAGCAGAAGCAGTTCGCAAGTGCCGGTCGGGCGACTCCTGAAATTTTCTAATTCGAGTTTCAGAACCGACGTCTTCACTAAAACTAAGTACCCCGTTGGGGAAACTTTTTCTTGCTCCATACCGATGTCAGTAAAAGTTAATAATTGCATTACTTGTGGGAAGCAAATAGCTCATAAAGATTTCCATTTGTACTGTGTTCCTTGCCTAGGCCCTGATCATAACGTGCCCAGCTGTTGGTTTTGTGCCAGATTTAGCCAACGCATTATTAAGTGTCGGTATATCTTTGCTTCAAAATATTTTGGGACCGATTTAACTATCCTGAAATGTCGTCGGATAGCAATCCGACTACCGGAGTTCACAAAAAACACAAAGAAAAGGACAAAGACAGATCATAGAGGTCCAAAACCGTCGACTAAGCTTCTCCTAAGCCAGTCGCCAGTTCGCTGGTACTCAGTGAGGCGCTTTCGCAGCCCCTGATACCCGCTACTTTCGAGTTGCAGGCTTCTGCCGAGACCCATGTGGAGTCCGGCATGCCGTGAGATTCTCAAAGTATTGTTCCCGCAGATGTCTCTCCCTCGGATGGGTCCAGAGCCGCTGAGCAGGCACCGGTGTCTGCGAGTGTCTTCAGGCCTCAGCATTTCTATATAAAACCAATGCCAGCTTCAAAAGCAACTTCTAAAGCTAAAAAACTGATGCATGAGCCACGTGCTCAGGCCTCTATGCCCAAAAAGCAGATGATCAAAATGGCTGAAGACCTAATTACCTTGATCAGGGGTTCCCAACCCCCTCCTGATAAGAGGCCTAGGCAAGACACTGATTATGAATCTTCAAATCAGGTTTCTATTTCTTCTGATTCCTCTTCTGATCAGGAATTTTCTATACCACCCTATGAGGATTCTGATGCAGAGGAATCTATCCCATGTGCATCTCCTCCTGAAGATTATTCCTTTGGCGAAACCTTGCATACTTTGGGGGAGCACTTTCACTGGGAGAGTCAAGATTTCTCAGAATCAAAAAAGTGGCTTAGGGATTTCCTTCTTCTCCCTCAGCATCGGCCTTTAGCCATGCTTCCTGTTTTAGACATTGTGGATGATGTGTTTTCTGAGTCGAGCTTGATTCCAGACTCCTTACCTCCGGCTCCTAGCAAGCCAGACAGATATTACAGGGTTCCTGACTCACACCAATTTTTATTTAAAAACCCTGCTGCTGACCCTGAAATTTATTTCACAGGGTCCAAAATGTGTAAAGGCCTCAACAGCAAAAATTCCTACCCCCCTCTGATAGAGATTCCAGGGCACTGGATAGATGGGGAAGGAAGGTTTATACATCTGCAACCTTGGCAATTAGGGCCTTAAACTGCCAGTTTCATATGCTTAAGTATCAACAGCATGTTATGGGATTACTGAAACAGAAAATGTTGATTTCTGAATGTGTAGAAATAAAGCATTGCAGGAATTATTGCATGTAGCAAAACAAGTTGGAAAGCATACTTTGCAATGTGGGTTTGATTCCTTAGAGGCCTCCTGCAGGGCCGCAGTTACTGGATCTGTGATTAGAAGGCATGCCTGGCTAAATGAGCAAAATTTGCCTGATCATGTTAAAGCTAAATTGCTGGATGCACCTTTACAGCATGATACTCTGTTTGGTATTAAGGCAGAAGAGGTTTTAAAGAAAATGGAAGACAAAGCTAAGTCTATGCAAACTATATAAGACTTACAAGTGCAGCCACCAAGATTCAGTAGACACTGGCCTACAAAAAATTGGTCGTTTCCTGTGTCCGACAGAGCTCCACAGGGCAAATCCAGGTGCCCTAAAGGTTCTAGATACCAGTCGCAGGATTCTTACAGGTCAAAGCAATGGGGTGCCTCTACCTCCAGATCTGGAGGAAATAAAACGCAGCCCTGAAGTAAACAGTCTCAGTGACTTCCCTCTGCCATCACCAAGCACTTATCTTTTGGCAGCTCCCTTAGGGGGAAAATTAGCACTTTATGCTCAAAATTGGCAGTTAATAACCCAGGACAAGTGGGTATTAAACATAGTATCCTAGGGATACAGATTCCACTTCCACACTCTGTCAATTCCAAAAGGTTGGCCAGATCTGCCAAAAAATCAATGAGCAGAGGCACAGAAACAAGTTATGTCCCTCATGGATATGGGCGCTATTCAGCCAGTGCCAGAACAGGAAAAAGGACAAGCGTTTTACTCAAGGCTGTTCTTGGTACCCAGAAAAGACAAGGCCTGGCATCCAATACTGGATTTATCAATTTTTAACACATTACTGGACATTCCAAAATTCAAAATGCTAATTTTGCAGCAGCTTCTGCCCATGCTGGGCAAGAACTCTTGGCTAGTGATTTTAGACTTAAGAGGCATACCTGCATATCCCAATAAGGGAATCTTGCAGAAGATACCTCAGTTTCAAGGCTGGCTTTATGCATTACCAATTCTCTGCACTGCCCTTTGGTTTGTCTACTGTGCCCAGGGCCTTTACAAAGTGCCTGGCACAAATTGCATTTTGCAGACAAAAAAGTATACAAATATATCCTTACTTGGACGACTGTCTCATTCAAGCAGAGAACAAGGACATTCTTAATCAGCATCTGGCGTTTGTGAAAAGGCTTCTAACATGCCTAGGGTACACAATAAACTAAAAGAAATCACAACTGGTACCCTTTCAAAAGATAACATTCCTGGGTGCAAGCTTGAATACAACTGCCCAGATGGCTTTCCTCACGCCAGACAAACAAAGGCAACTGACTTTTTACTTCAAACAGATGGCAACAAAAGCCCACTTATCTGCTAGACAAATTCTGCAGGCTTTGGGGTTCATGGCATCCCGATTCTACTTATTCCATATGCAAGACTGCATATGAGGAAACTACAGTGGTAACTAAAAAGTTTATGAAGTCAACATTGTCACAGTCTGGAAACAATGATTCCTCTCATTCCCTGCCTACAACAGGAGTTTCTTTGGTGGGCAGAGACATGTCACCAAAACATGGGACGGTCCTTCACTCTACCCCCTGCCAGCCAAACCTTAACTACAGACGCATCAGACTGTGCATGGGGGGGCCCACCTGGAGGGAAGATGCATTCAGGGCATATGGATCCCAAAACAAATGCATCTGCATATCAACCAAAAAGAGATGTTAGCTGTTCAAAATGCCCTGACAGCCTTCAAGGACTTACTTCATCCAGGACAACTACTGATAAAGACGAACAATACCATGGTTATATGTGGTACATAAACAAGCAGGGGGCACACACTCATATACCCCCTTTGCAGACTAGCCATGGTGTTGTGGGGACACAGTCTTGACTTACCAAGTACATCTTCAAACTCAGTTCCTGCCAGGAAAAAAAAATACTCTGGCAGACGACTTAAGCAGAAACCTTGTGGACCCTCATGAGTGGAAACTGGATCCCCAAGTCTTCAGCATGATAACAAAGAAATGGGGGAGCCTGGACATAGACCTATTTGCCTCTCCTCAGAATTATCAACTGGACAAATTCTGCACAAGGACTTATCACACACAAGCATGGAAAGTGGATGCCGTATCCTTCAGTTGGAAAAACCTATCAGTTTACACCTTTCCTCCTCTGCCTCTTCTTCCCAAGGTCCTACTAAAGGTCAGACTAGAAAAAACAAAAATGATACTAATTGCCCCGGACTGGTCCCGCCAACACTGGTATCCAATCCTAAGGAATATGTCTCAATTCCCAGCTTGGTACTTGCCTCAAATACCTCACTTACTGTCTCAGCAAAACAATCAGATCCTGCACAATCAGCTCCAAACACTGAACCTGGCAGCATGGCTGATCATGTAGTTATTCAAACAACACCTCTCAGTAAATCTGTGATGGATGTCATTTTGGAAGCCAGAAGGCCTAGTACTAGAAAATCTTATGCTGATAAATGGAAGAGATTCTGTGCTTGGAACCAAGCACAAGGAACTGACACAGCAGAGCCAAATATTCCTTAGATTTTACAATACTTGACTGAGATGCTTGACAAAGGACTATCTTTTTCATCAAAAATCCATGCCTCTGCCATCTCAGCTCATTACAACACAGGGCCACCGATTTTTTCTCACCCTTTGCTTAGAGGGGCCAAGAATTTAAGGCCTCCCAGATCATCACCAATTCCTGCATAGGACCTCAATTTTGTGTTGGAAAAGCTCACCCTGCCTCCATTTGAACCAGCTGCTACTGCAGATATAAAGTTTTTATCATGGAAAACAGCTTTGCTCCTTCCAATTACTTCAGCAAGAAGGGTTTCAGAGCTACAGGCCCTCATGGCTGTAGAGCCTTTTATCATATTTTACCCAGACAGGGTGTCCCTCAGGGACCAATCCTTCCTTTATGTGTAAGGTGGTTTCCAGTGTGGCTCTTAACCAAACTATTCATCTGCCAACGTTTTATCCAAATCCGCAGAACAAGGGGGAACGGATTCTGCATTCCTTGGACATACAGACAACTAAGATTCTACTTGAGCAGGACTAAAGCTCTAAGAAAAACTGAGCAGCTACTGGTGGCATTTGCTGCAGGATCAGAGGGAAAGGCTATTTCAAAGCAGACTATTTCAAAGTGGATAAGCCACTGCATTCTTTCTGCTACTTACATCATGGTAAACCGGTGCCCAAGGGCATTAGGTCTCATTCCACCAGGGCTGCAGCTACATCAGCAGCTTTTCTCAGAGGGGTACCAACCAAAGACATTCTAGAAACTGCTACTTGGAGTTCTGTTCATACATTTACAAAGCATTATCATTTGCCTCTCTTCTCTAAGTCCAGGGCAGGCTTTGCCACTGCAGTTCTGCAGGGCAGTATAGCCGCCCCTAATGCTGTTTAGCTCCATCCTCCCATCCATAGCTTTGGGATTCTACCCAAATGTAATGACTGCAACAGTGAAACACGAAGAACATAGTACAGTTGTATACACTTACCATAAATGTAGATGTTCGAGTGTATTCACTGTTGCAGTCCAGGTTACCTGTCCGCCATCCCCCTTTTATTCTGGAGCTTCTCTTTCCTTCACTATATTCTACAGCCTTTGCAGTGTATTTGCTTTTAGATGAAGGTAAAGTTTATGTTGTTGCATGTATATATAGTTTATATATTCTTATGTATATATATTTTTGCCCCCCATTTGGGGGGGGGGGCACGTCTGATGCCTGTTTTATACCCCTGACGACCTGACGTCATGGAAGAAGAGACAGCAACTGACGCAGGACCCAAGACTTTGGAATTCAGGCCGACTTGAGGGCAACCTGCCAGCAGATTACCCAAATGTAATGACTGCAACAGTGAATACACTCGAACATCTACATTTATGGTAAGTGTACACAATTGTACTTTCTTTTGACTATAAGTGATTATGCTTCATTGTGAGTTTTTTTAACTGTGTTCTTAACCTTAAAATTGAGTATTTTAACCCTTTTTTGACGTATTCCAGCAACAAATTTTCCTTTAGTAGCACTTGTGTTATCATCTAGTAGTACTACTCTTAGACCTTTCTCCCTTTACCTTCTTATCTCTTTCAGTTTCTGACAAATATGGATGGACAATTTCCTATATTTTCTCCAGGCACTCTGGTTGATATGGGCATCCTGAGACAATGTAGCAACTGCCTCATGTACGTGGACAACACTCTACTACCACCACCTAGGAACACAATTTGTGAGAGATGCAATTATATCAAGGTCCTATTGTCATTGCTGTCTTCCTCTCAAACCAGTATATCTGGCACTGAGAAGGTTGGCAACACAAACACCACCCACCCCTGCACAACACACCCCCACATGTGTGGAGGTCCTCAAGAAAAGCATACCCAAACAAAAGAGGCCTCCGAGGCATAAATGCACATGAACTCCATGGCCCACCACACATAGTCCACACACTTGTGTCTCACAGCCACTAAGGCCTAAACATAAACCCAATATATTAGTCATAGGAAACTCCATTGTGAGGCACACAGGATTTGCCCCTCACCAGGCTGGATAAGAAGAATGTCATGGTTAGTTAGTTGTCAGGTGCCAAAATCCACCAATGCACGCAAGTCTCTCAACAGGTACTGTTATGACTCTGTCATAGTCCATGTTGGAGTGAATAACATGAGACATACCTCCCTGGACTATATGAAGAGAGACATGATCAACCTCGCTGAGTACATGTCCCAAGCAGGTGTGTTCCTAGCCCAGTACAAAAAGAAAATGATTAACTTTAACAATTGGCTTAGTTTCTGGTGTCATTCCAAGGGAATCCAGTACCTGACAGCTTGGGATGACATGATTGACAAACCACAAAGCTTTGTCAGAGATGGCCTGCATCTGTCTCCCTTGGGCTTCAGGCACTTAGCAAAGGCTGTTGCCTCCCACATAGTGCCTTTTTTTAGGCAATGCCATGAGGTCAAAACTACCAACATGAAAACTTTATGAAAACGTAAATTAAAGGTCATGCTGCTAAACACTTGGAGTCTAAACATGAAACTGCACTCATTGCAAGCATTCTTAACCCTTGAAGAAGCTGACGTTCGTGCAGTCACAGAAACCTGGTTCAAAGATGCAGAGAGCACCCCAGCCATACCAGGTTACTCATCCTATCATTCTTTCAGACCCCCAAACTGTGGGCAGTAGTACAAAAGGAGGTTGAGTTGCAATATATCTAAAAGACAAGCATACCTCTAGGCTGGTCAAACGGTATTATGCACAGGAAACACTCCAGGTGCAGTTAACCAACAAGACCTCTATTCAAATTATAGCTAGCTATAGGCCTCCAACTCTGATTCAAGATGCCCACTCCACCTAATCTGCACCTCTTCAAATAGGTTCATAGGTTCATACTAGGCTATCTGCCCTAGGGCATTTATAAGCCTAGCCAGAATGTGTTTGGCTTTCGCCACCCATTTTAAATTTATTTTGCTATGCCCTTTTTCGAGGTTAGTATACTGTGCCTCTGTCTAACAGTGACACAGAAGTGATACCCGGGGTAAACCTACGATCTCCCATCCACTCATCAAGATTCCTCTTGAAGAGAGTCAATGAGGGACTTTGCCTAACCTGGACTGGGATTTTATTCCAGAGTGAAGGGAGCCTCTGGGTTATGAATCTGTCCCTCCAGCATGTCCTATTTATTTCAGTGCTGAGGTTCAAGTCTCTTGAGCTCGTAGCTCGATGGGATTTGGATTTTCTGAGGTGCAGCATGTCCATTAATTCCGGGTTGGACATGGCTTTATACGTCAGGCACAGATCGCCTCTGAACAGGCGGTATGCCACTGAGTAGAGCTGGAGTTTCTTTAACTGGGCAGCATATGGCATCTGTTTGAGCCCTTTGATCATCTTGGTGAGGTACTTTTGGGGTCTTTCCAGTTGCTGCAGGTGTCTGGTAAGGTACATCCCAAAAGGGGCATTGTACTCAATTATGGGCCTGATGAGGGATGAGTAAAGAGGCACGATGACCTCCCCTGATCTAGATGTGAATCCCTTCATGATTAGGTGGGCTATATAAAATGTTTTTCTAACCACTTTGGCCACGTGGTTGTCAAATGAGAGTTTGCTATCAACTTGGGTCCCCAGGTCCCTAATTACTTCTTCTGTACTTAATGGATTACCACCTATATTTGTGGGCACTTTGTTTTTGCCAAAGGGGATGACTATACACTTTTTGGCATTTAGCTTGAGGCCATGGCTCTGGCACCAGTTGTCTGTTTCTATGAGGCCCTTTTGGAGGATGCTTGTGTCGGCTGGAGAGTCGATTATGGTGCCCAGTTTGCAGTCATCTGCGAACTTGGTCAGCCACAGCCCTTCCGTGTTGGCCTGTACCTCCGAGAAATATATACCGAACAAGAGAGGTCCCAGGACTGAGCCTTGTGGGACACCACTTGTAACTGGTTTGGAGTCTGACATGGCTTCAGCAATTCTAACCATGTGGGTTCTGTCCTTGAGCCAGTTTGCAATCCATCTAGTGACATAGGGGTTTATATTTAAGCTGGTGAGCTTATCTATAATGCCCGAGTGGGGTATTGTATCGAAGGCTTTTGCAAGGTCCAGGTAGGCTGTGTGGACCACCTTCCCTTCGTCAATGGCCTTGGTGACTGTTTCAAAGAAATCAACCAGGTTTAAGAGGCAGGATCTGCCCTTAACAAAGCCAAACTGGGTAGGATCCAGTGTTTGTAGGTCCCCAATATCTTTATTTATGAGGTCCATGATGATCCTTTCCATAGCTTTGCAGACCAAGCTAGTCAGGCTTATGGGGCGATAGTTTCCAGGATCCGTTGAGGCACCACCTTTATGGAGAGGGACCACTGTTGCTGTACGCCACTCTTTGGGCACATATCCTGTAGTAAGGCTGAGATTGAACAGTAGTTTTATGTTTGGGTTTAGCTCTTCTTGGAGTTCATGTAGGACGAGCCCGAACACCATCTGGTCCCATTGATGCTGTGTTTTTGCTTTGGAGAGGGCGCCTCTTACCTGAGCATCTGAGATGTCAGGGGCTCAGCACTCTGCTAGGTTAGATATTTGCCCTTTTGGTGGTGGGGGCGGACTTTGCGTTGAACCTGTCAGCTAGGATGTTGGCAATGTCTGTGGGTTCCGGGGATTTTTTGTCATTTTGGACTAATTCTGAGCATATCTGGGAATTACCACCCAGGTTCCTCACATAACTAAAGAAAGCCTTGTGATTATCCTTAGTGTCCTGTGCAATTTTTCTCTCGAAGCTGGCCTTAGACAATTTTATGTGTGTCCGTAGTTTTTTGCTAATACTGATCAGTGATGCCTTCCCTTTTTGGGATTTTGCTCTATCATTTAGTAGCTTCCTCCTTCTGTTGTATAGTTTGTTTATGGCTGGGGTCCACCAGACAGGACGTCTGCCTTTGGAGGATTGGGTCTTGGTTTTATTTGGGATCGCATGATCCATGCATTCCTGAAGGTGTTCATAGAATGCGTTTATAAAGGATTCTGCGGTCTGGGCCGATTTTCCACAGGCCGGGCTTTGAAGGATTCCACCTCGGTTTTGAGGAGTGTGAAATTTGCTTTAGAGAAGTTTTTCACTGTGGTTTTCTGGGCAGGGGTGGGGTCGGGATGTGAATATCCAGTGAGATTAGTTTATGGTCTGATCTTACCAGTGAGGGATACACTTCTGGTCTGGAGCATAGAGTCCCCATGTTGGTGATGATCAAGTCCAGTATGTTTTCCCCTCTTGTGGGAGTGGTAACAAGTTGTTCCATAGCATTTGAGTTTATAAATTCTAGGAACCTTTGGGCTAGGGTGTTGGAGCTAGAGTAATGCTCCCAGTCTATGTTTGGGTAGTTGAAGTCGCCCAATATAATGGTGTTTGGAGAGACCTTCATATTTTCCAGTGTTCTCAGGAAGGCCGAGTGGGGTTCCTGGGTTTGGGAGGGTGGTCTGTAGCATGCTATAAACTGGAAGGCAGTTTTACCCACTGTTAGTTGCACATGGATAGTCTCTGATGCTTCGTGCTTTGCCACCAACCTGGAGGTGTGGGTATCTTTGATGAATATCGATACTCCCCCTCCTTTTGTGGTTCGGTCCAAGTTTTGGGGCCGAAAAGCATGGCGTGAGGTATAATGGGACCCTGAACCAGGTTTCTGTTACTGCACAGATATCGATGTTCTCCAAGCTAAGGAGAGTTTCGAGTGTGTGCATCTTGAGGTTTAGACTTCTGGCATTGAGTAGCATTACTCTTAGTTTCTTATCCCTTGTGATACCTATGGAGGTGGGTTTGTCTTTTGAGCCTTGCCTAAAAAAGGCACTATGGGTGTAGCAAGAGCCTTTGCCAATATCCGAAAGCCCAGGGGTGACAGGTGCAAGCCGTCCCTAGTGAAGCATCGTGGCTTGTCGAGCATATCATCCCAAGCTGACAGGCATTGGATGCCCTTTGAATGACACCAGTATTTAAGCCAATTGTTGAAATTGATCATCTTGTCTTCATATTGCGGCATCATTCTTGGTATGGGTAAGATGCTACTCAAGGTCAGGGTCATACCGGCCTGGGATACATGCTCAGAGAGCTCCTTTATGTCTCTTTTCATGTAGTCCAGGGAGGTACGTCTCAGGTCATTCACACCAGCATGGACAATGACTTAGTCATATTTGTACTTGCCTTGGAGTGACCTGAGTGCTTGTGTTATGTGGCGGATCCTAGCGCCCGACAGGCTGCTCACCGTGACCCTCTCCTTGTTCAGCCTGGTGAGCGGGACGTCAGTGTGCCTGATGATAGTCACCTATTACAAGTGTATCAGGTGTGTTGTTTAGTCTTAAGGGCTGTGACTGTTTGGCACACTGGCTTTGTGAGATATGTGTTGCACGTGTTTTGTTTGGGGTAGTGGCTGCTTGGGTGTCTGCTTTGGAGGTCTCTGCTGCTTCGGCAGATCTTTATTTAGAGCCTCCGAGTATGTTTTTGTGTGATTATGTGTTTGGTTTGCTGTCGTGGTAGGTCTATGTGAGACTGGAATTGTAGTGAGTGTGGTTTCCTTCTCCTCCTGACTGGTTATGCCAGTACTGAGTTGAGAGAGCTTAGCCTCCAGTTTGGCTATATGGTTGCATCTCTCACATGTGTTGGAATTTGTTGGGAGGAGGAGAGGGTTGTCTGTGTACATGAGGCAGTTGTAACATTGCCTCAAGATTCCCAGGTTTACCAGCTGGACCGGAGAGGAGATTGACAACTGACCTTTGGACATGCTAGAATAATATTGGGAATTCCTTAATAATTGAAAACCAGGGCCAGTGGGGAGTAAGGGTGTAGTGCTTTTAATTTTTAGTGCTGACTTATCATATTGCTTTAGTGAGCAAGTGCCAGATAACTTAAATGCAAAAACGACAAACAGTAACTTTCTTTCAAGTGAAACAAGGAAATAAGTACAGTAAGCAATGCAGATATCACTAGTGATCCACAGAAGCGCTGAGAAGCCGTGTATTAGGTGGAATTAGCATTCCAGGGAAATAACAAGCAAACAACCAACAAGCATATAAACAAAGCTAGATTCAGCAGGCCTGGATCTAGTCTATGCTACAGCAAACAAGGTGTACCAATTTCAGTAAGATACAGTCAAATATTCAGGCACTATAAACCTTTAACCAGAAATTCCCAGCTCAGAAGGGCAGAGTCCAGCCTCTTCTCCCATAAGAGTGCAGACCACAAACCTTCTTAATGTAAAATAACTGGCCTGAAGCCCAAGTGCTTAAACCAGAACTAATACGCTTTAAGAATAACAGACACTGGGCTCTCAATCAGCAGTTCCCAACTTAGAAGGATGAAAGCTACCTGTCCTGCCACCACAGTGCATGCCACAAACCTTCCTAATGTAAAACAACTGGTCTGAAGCCCAAGTGCTTAATCCAAAAGACTTAGAATGAGGGTTACACTTTAATCAAGTTACTACCAAGCAGTAATAAATACAATTGAATACTTTAGAGAATGCCTGGATTAGTGCTCAAGTTACACAAACAAAGCTAGATCCAGCAGGCCCGAATCCAGTCTATGCCACAGCAAACAAGGCGCACCAACTTCAGTAAGAAGCAGTTCAGATATGCATGCACTATAAGCCTTCAACCAGAAATGCCCAGCTCAGAAGGGCAGAGTCCAGCCTCTCCTCCCACAAGAGTGCAGATCACGAACCCTCTTAATGTAAAATAACTGGCCTGAAAGCCCAAGTGCTTAAACCAGAATTAATACACTTTTAGAATAACAGACACTGAGCCCTCAATCAGCAGTTCCCAACCTAGAAGGATGTAAGCTAGCTACCTGTTCTGCCACTACAGTGCAGACCACAAACCCTCTCAGTGCAAAACAACTGGTCCAAAGCCCAAGTGTTTAAACCAAAAGGCTTAGAATGAGTTACACCAATCAGTAATAAATACAATTGAGTACTTTTAAGATGATGCAAAAGTAAAAAAAAGTAGGTAGAAACACAAGTACAGTAAAAGCAGATGAATTTTTTTTTTTTCTGAACAAGTGCTGAGATCAAAGAAACAGATTTGAGTGCTGAGATTCAAGATTCAACCCTTTACCCTGATCCTGGGCAACTTTAACTATCCAACCATAGATTGGAAGAAATACTGATGCCAAAACATAAATGCCCAAAGATTCCTTAATTTCGTCAATGCAAATGCATTGGACCAGTTGGTTGACACCCCCACAAGTGGTGAAAATATCTTGGACTTGGTATTAACCAACATGCGTAACCACTGCAGCATCCCTGTAGTGTCACCGTCCCTGGTAAGATCCGACCACAAAACAGTCACTTTTGAAGTCGCCATCTCCACTGAGCCCCCCCCCCCCCCCCAAGCTAGGTTCAAACAAAAATCTTCTCCAAAGCTGATTACAACCTCCTGAGGGAAGGTATAAACAGCTTCACAGCTCCCTCCCCTTCCATAGGAACTGGCACATATGTCCAAACCTACACCAAAGTGTACTATATGAGCATTTATATAGCTACATCGAATCAGGAATACTCAAGGAAGAGTGTAAACCTGTCTGGTGGACATCTACAATAAATAAACTCTGTAATAAAAGGAAAAAAAAAATTGCTGTCCAGGACTAAGAAGGAGCAGGTGCCTAATTGGAAGCAATCTCTCCTTAGCCTGAATAAGCAAATAAGAGCACTAGTGAAATCCTCCAAAGCAAACTTTGAGTCCAAACTGGCCACATCTACTAAAGATGATCATAAGGCCTTCTTCACATATGTCCACAGTCTCAAGGGAAGCACCCAGATCTGCTCAAAACTGGTGGTCAGGGACACTACATACTCAAACACTGTAGATATAGCCAACCTGCTGGCAGACGGGTTCATTGAAAACTTCCCTCCTCTGTCCCCCCATCAGTAAAACAGGAGATCCCTAGTACCTGCTCCCCTCTCCTCTTTATCTTTAGGGAGCAAGTCATCACTGCTGTCTCAAAGGCAAAAAAATACAGCCTGCATGGGACCCGATAACATCCCAAGCTGCATCCTACATGAACTCAGGCAGGAACTTGGAGCACCATTAAGCACCCTATTCAACTAAAGTCCGAGTACCAGCTTCATCCCAGCCGAGTGGAGGACAGCTACTGTCATCCCTTTGCACAAAGTTAGAGCATCCACTGATCAGGAAATTGTAGACCCATCAGCCTAACTAGCCTGATCTGCAGGGCCATGGAGCAGATTATCATGGACCTTATTAACAAGGACATTGGCAACCTCCAGACACTTAATCCCACACAGTTTAGTTTTGTCAAGGGGATGTCATGTCTGTTAAATTTGGTAGACGTCTTTGAGACAGTCACCAAGGCCATAGATGAGGGGAAGATGGTGCACACCACCTACCTTGACCCCTGGCCATAGTCTTCAACACTATTCTCCACTCAGGTATAATAGATAAACTCTCTCAATTAGGCATCGATCCATATTTTACCAGATGGTAGCAAACTGGCTCACTGATAGAACCCACCTAGTCAAAATAGGGGAAGCCACCTCACGTAGTAGACCTGTAACAAGCTGTTTACCCCAGGGATCAGTCTTGGGGCCTGTGTTGTTTGGGATATACTTCTCGGAGGTGTAGGCCAAACCCAGTGGGCTATGGCTGACCAAGTTTGCAGATGACTGCAAGTTGGGAGCTGTCATCAGTTCCCCTAATGACGTGGGTATCCTCCAAGAGGGTCTCGCCCAAACAAATGACTGGTGCCAGAAACATGACCTCAAGCTGAATACAAAAAAATGCATAATCATCCCCTTTGGGGGGAGAGATGTCCTAACAAGTTATCACATTAATAATGTTCTAAGCGCGCAGTCAGTCATGAGGGATTTGGGCACCCAGATTGATAGCAGCCTGACGTTTGACCACCATGTTGCTTCCATTGTATGGAAAGCTTTCTACATGGCTCACCTCATTAAGGGTATCTCATCCAGGGACAAGGTCATAACATTCCTGTATTCTTCCTATGTAAGGTCCATTATTGAGTACAACACCCCATTCGGCATGTTCCTCGCAAAGCACATGCAGCAGCTGGAGTGACCACAGAGGTTCCTCACCAGGAGAACTCAGGCCCTCAAAAATCTGCCGTACACAGATAGGCTAAAAGCCCTATTCCTCTTCTCTGTTACATACAGACTCCTCAGAGGTGACTTCTGTCTGGCATACAAGGCGATCTTTGACCCTGCCTTGATGGGAGTGCTGCATATTCGCAAGTCAAGCTCCACTCAAGTAAACCCGCACACATGGCCTCAACCTAGTCTGTGACATCAATAGAATTTGCTCATGGGACAGATTTGTGTCCCAGAGATTTCCCCATCTATGGAATAGACTCCCTCTCCACGTAAAGCAGAGTACCTTTTAACCCCTTTTTAAGCACAATCTGGATAACTGGATGGGGAATAGAAAATACAGCCCTGAGATTCCATCCATGGCCCTGCTGGACAAGGGGCATCAGGTGCTGATTTGTCTATGCATGGGCTAAACTCTTGGCTAGGCTTACAAGGGCCTCAGGGCCAATAGCCTAGTAACTTCCTTTGATATAGCCTGTTGTGGTGCTTTCTGCATTTGATTTTGTACACTGAATCCTTCACTTTGCAGGTTCCCCATAACTTCAGTTTCTGTTACTTTAACTTCTCTATTGCTAATCTCCTTTTCTACTTTTCTTATTTTTTGTATTGTAAAGTTTTCCATGTCCAGATTACTTTGCCTGTATTTCTCTTCAAATATCTTTGGTGCTGCACTTTTTGTATTGGTCAGTTTTCTTTTCTCCTTTGCATAAATGTTACACCATATTAAATCTCTCTTTCTTTCAAATGCCCATGTTTCCTCTTCAGATGTTTCCTTATCTTCCTCTTTCTCCTTATTTTGGGAGCTCACTCCATCCTGCTGTGATATAACCTGTAGTAGACCTTCTACACCAACTCCTTCACTTTGCAGGCACGCCATAACTTCAACTTCTATTTTTTTTAACTTCTACTTTACTAATGTTTTTTTCTATGTTCCATCTTTGTGATTTTTTTTTTATTGTCAAATTTTCCATGTCCTGGTGCCTTTGCCTGTATTTCTCTTTGAATATCTTTGGGGCGGCCTTCTTTATATTGATAGATTTGGCTTTCTCCTTTGCATAAATATTGCACCATATCAAATCTCTCTTTCCCATCCATATTTCTTTTTTATATTGTTCAAATATCTGTAGGTTTTGTTTATATTTTCTCACTTCCTCAGATGCTTCTTTTTCCAAACAGGTCAAAGTTGCTTGATCTATATATTGTTTTTCACAAATCTGTTGTATTAATGAAAGCAAATTTTCATTTGAAGCTTCTGACAGCTTTTGTTGCGGAAGTATCTTTCTTTTCTCTAATTTCTCTCGTAATCATTTTGTATATCTTGTGTCTGGAAATTCTGGGCTTTTTGCATAATAGTGACAATACATAATTTCTTTTTTTATCCTCAATAGTCCACTCTGTCGTCTTTATGGCTCTTCTTTGGCCTATCAGTTTTTGTGATTTTTGTGGACTGCTACTTCCTTCTACGGGGGGGAGGCATCCTCCCCTTGGGGCTGGCATGGCCCCGTTGTAGGAATGTTTCCGTATTTTCAGCATTCTACACTGTCATTTTTTTCAATCCTGGCACCAGTGCGCCTACCAGGATTGGGCACTTTTTTATCCTGGGTCTTGTGCACCCAGCTTTCTCTCTTAATTTTTGACCTACTTGTCCATGATAGTGTGTTAATATGTCTTTGTATGGAATTATTGTGGAGCTTTTCTCCCCAGGCCGTGAACTTTCCCTGTTAACAAATGCAATAAGTAAACATGCTATATAAATACAGTCTATATATCAGTGTCACCCTGGTGGGATTTTGTGAAAACAGGGTCCAGCTTGCGAAGGTACTCACCAAGACTTGAGGATGAATTCAATTTCAGCACTACTCTACTTTGTTGACTTTTCATCTCTCCATTCGGACCCCTTGTGTTCTGTGTAATAACTTAATGTGGTGTAAGGCCTATCTAAGATGACTTCCATTAGAATAAGTCACACTGAGAGCAAGTTTTTTTGTAATCTGGCACAGATTATCTCTCTCTCTCTTTATATGCATCTATGTATTATCTTTGTGTTCTATTGTTGGTTTTAATTGTAATATTTTTGTTACTGCTGTTTTGAACGTAACCATGACTTTGCCTGCATTTGACTGTGCTGGGATCAGTGTTCTACCCCAGTAACTAAAATATAAATAAAATAAAAAAAAATGGTAATTTGTTGGCAGTCTTTTGGAAGATGGTCATTAACAAATTGAAGTTGTAGAGGAGGTGAACAACTGAGTAGAGTCCAGGTAGGATAATTTTAGGAAATGATGGTCTCAAAACTTTATGATGTGTTTAGTTAGCAGCAGTGTATATGCCTTCTGAACATACTGATGGTCTTAGAAGCTCCATTGATTTTATCTGATTTTACAGTGGTGCATTTGAAATTACCATTTTTATAAAGAAAAATGAGGAAAAACTTCCAAACTCTGCTAAAAGTGTCGAAGACAAAAAAAAAACAGCAACAGGAGAAAGACTTCTAAATACCACCACGGCGACAATGCAGTTCTTAAGTTTCTGGTAGTCCAATAAGACAACCCAGTAAGATAAAATGTTTGTTAACTAAACTAATTAACTCAAAGTACACAAAAGAAATAAAATGACATCAGATGAGCACTTTCCGCTATTCAGCCTTCTTCAGATCATTAAAATTAATTACTACTTCACGTTTAAAAAGAAAACATAACCAATCGTTTTTTAATTTCTAACTTCCTGATTGACTAATGACCAATGATTGTAGCTGAAATACTAATTCCCTATAGGAAGAGAAACGGAGATAACCAACCAAAGTGTCAGGTAGTACTCCAATTCACAAATTTCATAGCCAATAATACGACAAAATTGTGGAAACATCATTGGTTCACAAGAGCTATTGGACTAACCGATAGTGCTATCTCCTCATCATATATGTAACAAATCAATCACTGTAAAACACACAATTTCAAATAGACATTTCCCCATATCCCTGGTGCTGTCAAAAAATCCATAGAGGCTGCCATAAGGAGTGAACCTAGATCACCAACTCTCCAAGGACAGTCTTAAGCAGTCAAATAACAAAATCACACAAACAAATCCCTTCCACTAAAATATATATACATAATTATCACAATGATGGCAATTCTGCAAGTAATTATAACCATGGCTATTTTCAATTCAAAATGTATAAAAAACGTGTCTAATGGGCAAATGTATAAATTACAATGGTCCCTAAAATAGCGGTTCTGCAGCTAAATGAACACAGTCAAGAACGCAAGCGCAAAAAGGTAACAGCATGAAAGTGCCTAATGTGGGCTTAGTTGTCAATTTATCAGATTTCTCTGAGTGTAGAACAGGTATTGGTATTAGGACGTGGCCTGAGTTTTATTCCAGCTTTTTCTTCAGATCTTAATGAATTCATGATGGATATTAGACTTTTTTGCAGGAATATCTCATTGAAATGTATTTATGGAAATAATAGTGGACAAGCAGCACATTATCCGAGGAAACTCCGTAACTTTGTACCAGCAAATTCTCCAGCAGCTGAACTCTTCCTGAAACTATGTGAGGGTGAGGTCAGTAAATTGAGAACACACTCCAACCATGGAAACTTTCATAATATTACATATAAAGAAAAAGAGGCACTCCAGCAACTATGGATAACTTAGTCATCAAACCAGCCGATAATGGTGGCTGTATAGTTGTTATGGATGCTGGTTGGTATAAAGCCAAAATGATGGCAATGCTGGAAGATGGGCATACATGCACTAAACTGGACAAACGACAAGTTGATATCAAGATTAAAGTTGTACAGCAAGAACTTTATGATTTGTTCATGGAGAAATGCTTGAGTAAAGAACTATATGATTTTTTTGTTTGCCTGAATCCCATGATCCCTAGCATAGGTGGTTTGCCTAAGATTCATAAAGATCGGAAGGACCCCCCACTACGTCCGATTGTTTCAGGGAGAGATTGGATTACTGAGTCGTTATCCATGTATATTGAAAGTGAACTAAAAAGGGTCCTTTGTTGTGTTGATACCGTTCTAAAAGACACAGGAAGTTTCCTAAGGGACTTACACTCCAAAACCAGTGCCATGACCAACTTTGAAAATGTTATTCTGGTAACCATGGATATAACCAGCCTTTTCACTAGAGTACCTAATGATTATGGCATACATGCTGTAAAGACCATCTTGTTACGAAACGTCAATCCCAATTTGATATGCATGTTATTGGAATTAGTTTTAGAAAACAACATCTTTGTATATGGTGAAGACTTCTATTTACAGGCATGGGGAGTGGCCATGGACACCCCATGTGCGAATAGTTACTCGAATCTGGTTCTTGCTCAGTGGGAAAGTACTGAAGTTGTAAGTGGAATTAATCCATGGTAGGGCCATCTTCTCTACTATGGCCGTTTTGTAGATGACATTTTTATTCTGTGGAAGGGGAGTAATGATGAACTGACTTCTTTTGTTGAATATATCAATCAATACACTGACTTCTTGGAGTTTAAAGTAAAGTCTTCAAAAATAGAAGTAGACTTTCTAGATGTGAGGATTTGTTTGCATCCAACGCGAGAATTGAGCACCAATAGCTTCAGAAAACCGACCTGGAACAATCACTACTTACATAGACAAAGCATGCACCCTAAGCAATTTTTAATAGTATCTATGAGAATCAAGTACTACGTGCTTCCAGACTTTGTACCGAGGGAGAAGATTTTGAAATTGATCAGGTTAATCTCCTTGAGAAGCAGAGGTTACAAGGATAGCCGTCTAATCTTGAAAAACAATCCAGAAGAACTCGGGAGAAATAAAAGTAGACCCTACTTCTCATCTCAAGCAACTCCTCCGTCAACAGTTGTCTCTACGACTGGAGCTAATGAGGTACAACTTAAGTCTATGTTGACCTATAGTAATGATAGTTCACAGGTTTGTGATGTCATCAGGAGATTCTGGCCAGTTCTAACCACTGACAGCAAGATTAAAAAAGTAATTGTGACGCACCCTGTTTTCTCTTCAAAAACAAGAAGAATATCAAAAGACTTTTATGCAATAAGGATGGGTTTGTTCATAAAAAATTCTCCGAGAGAAAAGGCATGTTTAAATGCCTTGTATGTAAAGCCTGCCCACATATAGACAATGTTAATTCCTTTACTCATCCTATTACGGGAAAAGTATATTCATTGAACTGCTATGCTGACTGTAACACCAAGCATCTAATTTACTTCGCAACATGTTGCCAATGTGAGGTGTTCTATATTGGCAAGGCTAACCAAAGATTTAATGATCGAATCCTGAGGCATCTCAGGAATATCCTACATAAAGATATGAATAATGCACTGGCAGTGCATCACCTTGGTAATCCCACACACCATTTTAAATTCAAAGCCCTGGAAGTGATGTTTGTAACAAACAGAGCAGGTGATAACAATAATCGCACGGAGTTACGTGAGATCAGCTGGATAGTTAATACACAAGCCCACCATCAACCTGGCTTAAACTCTGTCGTTCCATTAAAACCCATACTGAAAGCCAGAAGGAATGTTATAAGCCACTAACAAAGCCAGTTTCCTTTATGAAGACTTGCTTGGGGAATAAAATGCATTCCTCTAATCTGAATGGTAGAAGTGAATGAGGGAAGAACAGAGACTGTTGTGTAACTTTAATGCTCTGGCTATGAAAAGATGAATTTCTTGCTGATTGGAGCATGAACCAACCATACACTTAGCCGCTGGCCGTATGCATCATCCATTAAGGAACCAGCGCTATCAATACAGCCATCTACTATACAGCCATCGACCAACTGATGTATCCATTGACCATTTTGGGCTAGTAGTGGAAGAGAAATGTTAGGGAAATGAACGGTGAATGGGAAGTGACCCTCCAAGTTTGTGACTCCCCTTGTTTGGAAGTAGCTTCTCTGAGGAACTGGGGTGCATTTATGTACATTGGCTTGACTTCTACAAGTTCTGGCTGTATTCTACTGACTATAGGTTTTGTGCTGATCACAATGCCTGATCATTTGCGGCAAGGCACTAGCACCGCAGCCATTGGTTAGTTGCTCCACGCAAGGACCAATAATGGAGAATGCTTACTGAAGGAATTAACGGTAATTGGTACATGATTCTACCATCCGTTTGGATATGAGTTCTGTCCAATGGCCATTTCTGGACCACTAGTGGAGAAGGTGTACTTGAGGAATGAGCGGTGATTGGTATGAGACTTTGTTGTCTGATTGGATGTAGGTTCCTTTGGGGAACTGATGCTATTGGAGCATTTCTTTATTATGCAAACACCATTGTGGCTCTGTTATGAATGAAGTGCCATTTGACATTCTTGCTGGACTCTAACATGTTTGTTGACTTAGAGTTATTGTGCACAACTGTCCATGGGACATTTTATGTTTTTTATGCATGTATATATTTTACACTTGGCATTTTGATTCGAGAAAAGCTACGGCTTCATCTAGTTGCAGAATCGCTATTTCAGCGACCATTGTAATTTCCACATTTTCCCATTGGGTGTATTTGAGGAATGAGCGGTGACTGGTATGAGACTTTGTTGTCTGATTGGATTTGGGTTCCGCTGGGGAACTGATGCTATTGTAGCATTTCTTTATTGTGCAAATACCATTGTGGCTCTGTTATAAATGAAATGCCATTTGACATTCTCGTTAGACTCTAATATGTTTGTTGACTTAGAGTTATTGTGCACAACTGTCCATGGGACATTGTTTTTTATGCATGAATATATTTTATACTCTGCATCTTGATATGAGAAAAACTACGGCTTCATTTAGCTGCAGAACCGCTATGTTAGCGACCATTGTAATTTATACTGTTTGTAGGCTTCTGAGCCCCCAATACCTTCTGTGTTGGAGGGAAGCGTTCTAGCTTAGTTTTTTTTTTTTTTATTATAACTAGCCAGATGTCCTTCATGGATGCATCTGCAGTCATAACAACTGGGTTGTCCTGTCGTCAGGCAGCCCTTCAGTCGGCCGGATTCCAAAGTCCGGGTCCGGCTTCGGCTGATGTCGCACTTCACCCGACGTCATCTCTGTTGGTCTTCGGGTATAAAAGCACCAGCCGACGCCATTTTCTCCAGTCTTTCTTGCCGCGTGGCGCCCGAAGCAAAAGCTGTTCGCAAGTGCCGGTCGGTCGGATCCAGAGATTACTTCTACCGAATACTACTTCAAGACTTCTAAAGCTAAGTACCCGTTGGGGACTCTTTCTTGCCACAGCCGATCAGAAAAAGTTAATAATTGTTTAACCTGTGGGAAACAAATACCACATAAAGATTTCCACTCTTACTGCCTGCCTTGCTTAGGCCCAGCCCACGACGTAGCGCCTGTTCGTCCTGTGCTTCTTTCAACCGACTTAACGCTTAGACGCCGGTCGGAGTTTGCAGAACAGTTTTTCGGTTCTGATTTTGCGTACATTATGCCGCCGGATCCTCCGACTACGATTCTGCCAAAACGCAAAGAAAAGACCGACACTTTCGGGTCCGTGGTTTCGGCCGAAACCATGGTTAAGCAAATCATGAGTGTCTCGGTTTCGGCCGAAACCGCGAAAACTGATCAAAATACAGCTGAATCTATCTCTACAACTGAGGTCCCTGCTAACACTCTTGAATCGGCCTCAGAAATTTTATCCACTACGGTGCTTACCACTGACTTATCAGACACCATTCCCTTGGATGTCTCTACCCCAGCACGTGGTGCTGCTAGGCCTCCAGCAGCCATGTCCATTAAGGCCTTCGCCAGGGCTAAAGCAGCCAAGACTACTAAAACAGTGCCTGTTAAACCCCACTCAACCAGGCCCTCTTCCAGTTCTCAAATGCTTACTTTGGCAGAAGATTTAATTTCATTAATTAGAGGATCTCAATCTCACCCAGACAGGGCCTCTCAGCCCCCAGAGAAGAGACCTAGGGCAGAGCCCCATGAGCCAGTGTCCTCTGATGATTCTGATGATGAATCAGACATTACTGACCAGCCAGAGGCTCCTTTCTCCAATTTTGAAGATTCTGATGCTGAAGAATCCATTCCAGCTGCTTCCCCACCAGAAGAATTCTCCTTTGGCGAAACCTTGCATGCCATGCGAGAACAGTTCCAATGGCAGCAACAGGATTTTTCAGACTCCAGGAAAAGACTTAGGACCTTTTGCACCTTCCACAGCACAGGCCCTTAGCTATACCTCCTGTTCTCTCTGTGGTGGATGATGCTTTCAATGATGCCTGCTCCGCTCCAGATTCTTTACCCGCAGCCCGTCCCAAGCCAGACAAATTCAACAGGGTGCCAGACACTCATCACCACCTTTACAAGGCCCCTCTTGCAGACCCAAACTATTTCCCAGGGTCCCAAGGCAGTAGTCATGACCACAGCTAAAACCCTGTTCCTTCTGAAAGGGAAGCAAGGTCATTAGACAGATGGGGTAAAAAGGTTTACACTTCAGCCACTCTCTCAGCTAGAGCTTTAAACTGTCAGTTTCACATGATACAATACCAAGAGTTTATGCTTGATCAGTTAACTAAAAAGCTAACCACTGATGAATCTCTTGATAAGAAATATGTATTAGAAATGGTAAATAACATACAGCAAGTTAGTAACCACTCTTTAAAATGTGGCTATGATGCACTGGAGGCTTCATTTAGATCAGCCATGACTGGCACTGTAATTAGAAGGCATGCATGGCTAAAGGAGCAAGCTTTACCGGATCATGTTAAATCTAAATTGCTAGATGCTCCTATGGATAAAACAAGTTTGTTTGGTACACCTGCCCAGCAGGTTATGAAGAAAATGGAAGAAAAGGCAAAATCAGTCCAGACAGTTAAAGATTTCTTGCAGGTTCAACCCCAAGGTTTAGCAGGAACTGGCCTGCCAAAATTGGTCCTTTCCTGACTCCACAAGACCTCAAAGGGGCAGGAATAGACGTTCCAGAGGCAGAAACCAATCCAGAGGAGGTGCCTACAGAGGACGACAGTGGCAAGGTAACAACAGAGGCACAGACTCAACACCTGCCACTACATCAACACAGCCACAGTGACTTAATCCTAAACCCGCCTACCAGGGAACAGATAGCAGCTCCTCTAGGCGGAAAGCTAACCTTATTTTCAAAAAACTGGCACCACATAACAAAGGACAAGTGGATTTTACGAACCATAGATCAAGGTTACCGGTTCCACTTCCACACTTTACCAGACAAAAGAGGAATGCCAAATCTACCTCCAAATCAAAAGACAGAGGCTCTACAACAGATAATGGAGTTAGCAAACATGAGAGCTGTGGAGAAAGTGCCAACAGCAGAGCAAGGAAGGGGGTTCTACTCCAGACTATTCCTAGTTCCAAGAAAGGAAAAAAGTTGGAGACCAATTCTAGACCTGTCCACCCTGAATACTTACATCATTGTCCCAAAATTCAAAATGCTGACCCTACAGCAACTTCTTCCCATGCTGGGCAAGGAGTGTTGGCTGGTAACTCTAGATCTCAAGGAGGCATACCTGCACGTCCCCATTCGACCAATCTGCAGAAGATACCTCAGATTTCTTGCAGGATCAGAGCACTATCAATTCTCAGCATTGCCCTTTGGCTTATCTACTGCGCCCAGAGTATTCACAAAATGCCTGGCATCAGTAATCGCCCATTGCAGACTACAGGAATTCAAATTTATCCATACCTGGATGACTGCCTGATACAAGGAGACAACAAAAGCAAGCTGACAACAGATTTACAAAGGGTCATTTACTTGCTTCAAACACTGGGATACACAGTCAATTTACAAAAGTCAAGACTGATACCATCCCAGACAAGGACTTTCCTGGGAGCGGAATTGGACACAGTAAGACAAATGGCATTCCTAACTACAGAAAAACAAAAAGAGCTCCCTCTTTACTTCTTGGCATTAACAAAACTGAACAAGTTAACAGCAAGGAAGGTACTGCAGGCCTTGGGTTTCATGGCATCATGCATAATCTTGGTTCCATTTGCCAGACTACATATGAGAAAACTACAGTGGTACCTAAAGAATTTATGGTCCCAACACAGACACAGCCTAGAAACGGAAATCCCATTAATACCATGCTTAAAACAGGAGTTCCTATGGTGGGCTCAGGCATGCCAGTCAAACCCAGGCCTGCCCTTTCGCAAGGGTCAAGCAAGCCAGACCATCACAACAGATGCTTCAGACCTAGGATGGGGCGCATATGCTGGACAAATGCGTACAAGGATTGTGGACACAGGACCAACTTCACCTGCACATCAACCTAAAAGAAATGCTGGCAGTAACACTGGCAATCCAAAAGTTCAGACCATTTCTCAAGGAGGACCACTTGATGATAAGGACAGACAACACCACAGTCATGTGGTACATCAACAAACAGGGAGGCACTCATTCTTACGCCCTATGCAGAATGACTTTGGAGCTGTGGACCCTGGCACTCAGCTACAACATCCAGTTACAGGCAATATTTGTGCCAGGAAAAGAAAACTCTCTAGCAGATATGTTAAGCAGGACCACATCGGATGCCCACGAATGGCACCTGCACCCGGATATCTTCAAGACCATCTCGAAGAAATGGGGAATGCCTCAGATAGATCTATTCGCATCACCTTTCAATCACCCGCTCAAAAATTCTGCACAAGGACATTCCACCCACTAGCATGGAAAGTGGACTCGCTCTCCTTCAGCTGGAAAGGCCTAACAGCATATGCATTCCCACCTCTTCCCTTGATACACAAAGTACTACTAAAAATCAAGGAGGAACGTCCAAGGATAATCCTGATAGCTCCAAACTGGCCAAGACAGCATTGGTACCCACTGCTGAGGAGCATGTCTCGAACAATATGTGGCCAATACCACTGATGCCTTTGATGCTAACCCAGAACAACTTCAGCACCATGCATCCAAACCTAAAAACGCTGCAACTGACTGCATGGAACATCACATAGCAGCTGCTAATACAGAACTTTCACAAAGAGTTAAAGACATTATTCTTGAAGCACGCAGGCCTTCAACTAGAAGGAATTATGCTGGGAAATGGAAAAGGTTTGTCATCTGGAGTTCTGAAAGAGGAAAAGATGTATCAAACATAGATATTCCTAACATTCTGGAGTATCTGGCCGAGCTACTTCATTCAGGCCTGTCCTACTCCTCCATCAAGATTCATGCATCAGCTATTTCAGCAGAATACAGCTTTGATCCACCTGTTTTTTCACACCCTTTGCTCAGGCAGTTCCTCAGAGGAATCAAGAATGTAAAACCTCCAAGGAAACCACCATTGCCAGCTTGGGACTTGAACTTTGTGCTAGAAAAATTGACACTATCACCTTTTGAACCAGCAGCAACAGCAGACCTACAACACCTGTCATGGAAAACTGCTTTCCTACTGGCAATTACTTCAGCAAGGAGGGTTTCAGAACTACAGGCCTTAATGGCAGTGCAACCCTTTCTAATCTTCCACCAAGATAGAGTGTCCATGAGGACTAATCCTACATTTATGCCTAAGGTGGTATCCAGAGTGTCTTTAAACCAGGCAATCCACCTACCTACCTTCTTTCCCAACCCACAAAACAGAGGGGAAAGAATACTGCATACCTTGGATGTACATAGACAGCTACGCTACTACTTGGACAGAACAAAAATAGCAGAAAGACTGACCAACTTTTCGTAGCCTATGCAACAGGAAGGGAAGGAAAAGCTATTTCCAAACAGACAATCTCCAAATGGATAGGAAATTGCATACGATTCTATTACTCCTTCCATGGAAAACAAATTCCACAGAACATAAGACCTCATTCTACAAGGGCAACAGCCACTACCACAGCATTCTTACGAGGAGTGGCTACCAAAGACATTATTGAGGCGGCTACTTGGACCTCCGTGCATACATTTGCCAAGCATTATAACTTACCTCTATATTCCAGATCCCGAACAGGGTTTGCCACTGCTGTTCTGCAAGGGATCCTAAATACACCATAATCTACTTTTATCCTCCTCCCCTAGTTGGCTATGGTATTCTACCCAGTTGTTATGACTGCAGATGCATCCATGAAGGACATAGTACAGTTTTGTACCTACCATAAATGTAGATGTCCGAATTGGATAGCATCTGCAGTCAGGATTACCCTCCCTCCTTCCCCTCTGTGGTACTCCTAGGGTGTTTACCCTTCTAATAGCTAGCTAGTGGGGGGATTTCTTTCATGGTGTATTTGTTTGTATTTATGTACATACATGCTTATTTTTGTGTTCACCTCTATCTTTTGGAAACATTGGCATCTATCCAAAATTTTTAGCCTTCTATAGGGCTTCTGGCATCTGGGGCAAGAAACACTGAAGAAAATGGCGTCGGCTGATGCTTTATACCAAGACCAACAGAGATGACGTCGGGTGAAGTGCGACATCAGCCGAAGCCGGACCCGGACTTTGGAATCCGGCCGACTGAAGGGCTGCCTGACGACAGGACAACCCAGTTGTTATGACTGCAGATGCTATCCAATTCGGACATCTACATTTATGGTAGGTACAAAACTGTACTTTTTCTAGTTTCAGCACTCAAATCTGGTTCTTTGAACTCAGCACTTGTTCAGAACTCATTGTAAGCACTACATAAGCTGCAAATTACTACAGCACTCAACTTTCCTCACTTGTCTAGTGGAAAGCAGTTTTTAGTACTTGATAAATAAGCACTTATCCAGGCATGTCTAAGGGTCAGCTCCCAGTGATTTCTCCTGTCTACCTGATGAATCTGGGCATCTTGGGACAATGCAGCAATTGCCTCATGTTCACAGACAACCCTCTCCTCCTACCACCCAACACTACAACCTGTGAGAGATGCACTTATATAGCCAAACTGGAAGCAAAGCTCTCTTCACCCAAAACTGGACTAGACAGTCAAGAGGAGAGGGTAAACACTTGCACCACACCACACTCATCACATAGTCCCTCAAAACCCACACCACCAAAACACACACATAGAAACACAAACCACACACCTACATTCGCGGAGGCTCTCAATAAAAACCTGCCCAAGCATCAGGGCCATCCAAAGCATAAACGCAAGCAAACTCCACCGCCCACAACACAACCCAAATGACACATGGCCCACAAACTCAGTGTGCCGCTCAACCACAGCCCGTAAGGCATAACAACGTACCCAACACTCTAGTCATAGGTGACTCTATAGTCAGGCACACTGATATTCCACTCACTAGACTAAACAAGGAGAAAGTTACTGTCAGCTGCCTGTCAGGTGCCAGGATCTGCCACATAATGCATGCAGTCAGGTCACTCCACAATAAGTACAAATATGACACTGTCATTTTCCATGTTGGTGTGAATGACCTGAGACGTACCTCCCTGGACTACATGAAAAGAGACATGGAGGAGCTCTCCGATCTTGTATCCCAGGTAGGTATAACCCTAACCCTGAGTAGCATCCTGCCATCACCCAGAATGATACCACAGTACAAGGACAAAATGATTTGACTTCAACATTTGGCTAAGCTTCTGGTGTCATTCTAAGGGGATCCAGTATTTGTCTGCCTGTGACGACATGATCGACAGTCCACGATGTTTTGCCAGAGATGGCCTGCACCTGTCGCCCTTAGGATTCCGGATACTGGCTAAGACTCCTGCCACCCCTATAGTGCCTTTTTTAGGCAAGGTTCAAATGACAAATTCACCACCGTAACCGGTACAAGCAAGCAAAGTCTGAGGGTAATGCTACTCAATGCTAGAAGTCTAAACCTCAAAATGCACTCACTCGAGGCACTCCTTAAAATGGAGAACATTGACATCTGTGCAGTGACAGAGACCTGGTTCAAAGCTAAAGAGAGCACCACTGCATTACCAGGCTTCAATTCATACCACACCTTTCGGCCACCTAACCCAGAAAGAAGCACTAAAGGCGGAGGCGTGTCCATATTCATTAAGGATATCCACACATCCAGGCTAGTTGCACAGCATAATGCATCCGAGATTGTCCAAGTACAACTAACTCTGGGCAAGACCGCAATCCAAATTGTAGCTTGCTACAGACCCCCCACCATGCCCCAGGATTCACACTCCTCATTTCTTGATACACTGGAAAGTATTAGGGTACAACCCAACACCCTAATAATGGCGATTTCAACTACCCCACCATTAACTGTGAAAACTACTCGTGTACCAATTTTTTTGCTCAACGTTTTCTAGAATTCATAAATTCCAATGTCTTGGATCAACTTATTCACACCCCCACCAGGGGCAGCAATATCCTAGACCTGGTCATCACCAACATGGGAAACCGGTGTTCCACACCAGAGGTCAATTCCTCGTTGGTCAGATCCGACCACAAGCTAATCAGCCTAGACATTCGCATCCCACCCCCAGCCCCAATTAGGGAAACCATCGTAAAAAACTTCTCAAAAGCTAACTTCACACTTCTTAAGACAGAAGTGGCAAACTTCATGACACCCATGCAGACGGACAATAGAGATATGACTGCCGAATCCTACACAAATGCACTTTATAAGCACTTACACGAGTGCGTGGATCATGCTATCCCTAATAGAACCAAGATGTTATCCTCCAGAAAAAGGAAGCCAATCTGGTGGTCCTCTGCCATAAACAAACTCTACAACAGAAGAAAGAAACTGTTGCAAAAAAAAGTAAAATCCCATGACTGGAGGAACTCCCTGGTCAACCTCAGTAAGAAGTTGAGATCCCTCATAAAATCCTCCAAAGCTAGTTACGAAAACAAAATTGCCACTGACTCTAAAGACAACCACAAAGCATTCTATAGCTATGTCAAGAATCTAAATGGGAGCACTCAGATCTGCTCTGAGTTACAGCATAATGGCACTAAATATGCAGAACCAACTGATATTGCCAACATCCTAGCAGATAGGTTCAGTGCTAACTTTACCCCCCTCTCACCTCCTAGAGGGCCCATCTCTATACCGGAAGAATGCAAAGTTCCTATAATCATGGCTGCACAGGTAAAAAAACACACTCTCCAAAGCCAAGAACACAGCATCCATGGGACCTGACAATATCCCAGGCTGCGTTCTACACGAACTACAGAATGAACTGGCACCCTACCATGTTCAATCATAGCCTCACCTCAGGCTTTGTACCCACTGAATGGCGCACCGCGACAGTTATCCCACTCCACAAAGGGGGAGCCACGACGGACCCCAGGAACTACCGCCCCATTAGCCTGACGAGCCTGGTCTACAAGGCCATGGAACGTATCATCATGGAACTCATAAACAAAGACATTGGTAATCTCCAAACTCTGGACCCTACTCAGTTTGGATTTGTAAAAGGCAGATCATGTCTCCTAAACCTGATTGACTTCTTTGAAGCAGTCACCAAAGCCATAGATGATGGTAAAATGGTTCACACAGCTTATCTAGATCTCGCCAAGGCTTTCGACACCATCCCCCACTCTGGAATTATAGATAAGCTCACTAAACTAGGTATAAATCCCTATGTCATAAGATGGGTTGCCAACTGGCTCATGGACAGAACCCACACTGTGAAAGTAGCGGATTCCAAATCCGACATCAGACTAGTGACAAGTGTAGTACCACAGGGTTCAGTCCTGGGTCCTCTCCTGTTTGGTATCTACTTCTCTGAAGTGCAGGCCAACACAGAAGGTCTTTATTAACAAAGTTTGCAGATGACTGCAAACTAGGAGCCATAATCGAAACTCCTAACGATGTGGATAAACTACAAAAGGGCCTCACTGAGACAGATTCCTGGTGTCAAAGCCATGGCCTGAAGCTCAGTGCCAAAAAGTGTATTGTCATCCCCTTTGGTAAAAACTGTGTACCCATGAACTACCACATAGCTGGTAGTCTACTTAATGCCGAAAATGTGATGAGACCTTGGGACACAGGTGGACAGTAGTCTCTCCTTTGATAATCACATCGCCACAGTGGTCAGGAAATCCTTCTACTTGGCTCATCTCATCACAAAAGGATTCTCATCCAGAAAAAAAAAGGTCATTGTTCTCCTCTACTCATCACTCATTAGACCCATTATAGAGTACAACGCCCCTTTTGGTATGTACCTCACAAGACATCTACAACAACTGGAAAGACCACAGAAATACCTCACAAAGAGGATTACTGGCCTCAAACAGATGCCCTATGCAGACAGTCTCAAAAAACTACAGCTTTACTCCATCGCATATCGCCTACTCAGGGGCGATCTCTGCCTAACATACAAAGCTATGTCAAACCCAGAGCTGTTGGACATGCTCCACTTAAAGAAATCCCAATCCCTCCGAGCTACACGCTCTAGGGACCTTAACCTTGTCACCACAATAAACAGAACATGCTGGAGGGATAGATTCCTGTCCCAGAGACTTCCCATACTCTGGGACAGACTACCTATCTATGTCAGACAGAGCTCCTCATTAGCACTCTTCAAGAAAAATCTTGATGATTGGATGGGAAATGGGAAAGTCACCCCGGGGATCACCTCTGTGGCTCTGCTCGACAGGGGTATAGAAAAATAATTTTCTTGGGTGGCGAAAGCCAGGGTACATTTTTTGGCTAGGCTTGTATTGTATCCTAGTACCTACCTATGAACCTATACATTTGCCCATTAGACACGTTTTTTATACATTTTGAATTAAAAATAGCCATGGTTATAATTACTTGCAGAATCACCATCATTGTGATAATTATGTATATATATTTTAGTGGAAGGGATTTGTTTGTGTAATTTTGTTATTTAATTGCTTAAGACGGTCCTTGGGGAGTTGGCGATTTAGGTTCACTCCTTATGGCAGCCTCTATGGATTTTTTGACAGCACCAGGGATATGGGGAAAGGTCTATTTGAAATTATGTGTTTTACAGTGATTGATTGGTTGCATATATGATGAGGAGACAGCGCTATTGGTTAGTCCAATAGCTGTTGTGAACCAATGATGTTTCCACAATTTTGTCGTTTTTATTATTGAAATTTGTGAATTGGAGTACTGCTTGACACTTTGGTTGGTTGATATCTCTGTTTCTCTTCCTATAGGGAATTAGTATTTCAGCTACAATCATTGGTCGTTAGTCAATCAGGATGTTAGAAATGAAAAAAATGATTGGTTATGTTTTCTTTTTAAACGTGAAGTAGTAATTCATTTTATGATCTGATGAAGGCTGAATAGCCGAAAGCGCTCATCTGATGTCATTTTATTTCTTTTGTGTACTTTGAGTTAAATATTCGTTTAGTTAATAAATATTTTATCTTACTGGATTATCTTATTTTAATACCAGAAGCTTAAGAACTGCATTGTCGCCATGGTGGTGTTTAGAAGTCTTTCTCCTGTTGCTATTTTTATAAAGAAATGAGCATTCTGTGCCTTAGCTGCAGGTTAGTAAATGCTTTTCATGTTGTTTGATATGCATAGTTTTTCTGAAGTACTGATTTTGAGTTCTTATTTTTTGTTGAGAGTCTTGATGACAGAGATGTTCTGAAATAAAAATTAAGTTCTGATTGACTGTTATATTATTCTTGATGTTGGTAGAGCACTTAATATGTCAAGGGTGGTGGTAACTTTAGTTGTCTCCATTGTCAGAGGTAATACATGCTTCTTAACATGTTAATCTTTTTTCTGTGCAGGAAAATGATTCACTTGTTCAAAGCAAAAAACCGTCTTCCTAGGTAAGTTAATTTAGGCTCTTTTAATCAACTCTAGTGGACAAACAACCTCTGTAGTTTTTATAATACATTTATGTGTAGTATAAATTAAACTTGTGTATGTTTTTAAAGAAAAAAAAATCCTCAAGTTATGTAGATTGTGCTTAAAAAAAAGTCTACAATTCACCTCTGCAATATTTTAAGTGTAATTACTACAGTTCCACCCAGCATTAACAGGGCAGATTATAAATAATTTGCAGTGTGGGGATGGAGACAAAAGAAGGGAATAATGGTAAATGTTAAGTAGGTAAAAAAACAGCAAAAAGTCAGATAACTAGATCCATAAGTGTCGTATTATGGCAGGAACCTGGCTTAAATACTTGTAGAAACTCCACTTTATTCACCAGATAACAAAAATTAAAACAAATTGGCAACAGGTTTGAGCGCTTTCATCTCTGAAGTGAGACTTCATCAGAAACGAAGTCTCACTTCAGAGATGAAAGCGCTCAAACCTGTTGCCAATTTGTTTTAATTTTTGTTATCTGGTGAATAAAGTGGAGTTTCTACAAGTAAATGTTAAGTAGTCCAAGAACCTCAGGTCATACCTGGTGGTAAAGTACAACTTGCATACAGTACAACTTAGAGTTCATGTAAAAAATGTATCAGATAGACTAGTTTCTAGACAGCTGAACAGCTAGCCAGTGGTTTTAGTCAGTAGCTGAGTGTGCCATAGAGTTGCAGTACTGGAATCAGATAGTCCAGTGTATAATCTTGTTACAGACTGGACCTTGAAAGGGAGTAGATCAGTATTGTGTGTAAAACAGCTTCAGTATGATGAGAAATTGTGTGATCTAAATGTAGCACCTGGATAGCAAAGGTGGGTGATCAGCTGCATTTCTTCACTAGTCCCTTAACACTTTCAGATATCCTTCTATTCTCATGTTGCAGTATTCATAACTGTAAGAAGGTTACTCCCTGCAGCACTGGACATCTGGCCAGTATACCAAAGTCTTAGTAGCAGGGGTACGTGCATCATTTGATGTCAAGAGCCATAAACCGATGTTGGCTTTAAAAGTGACGTCTGCACGTACCAACTTCAGAACTTTTCTGCCACAGTGATCTTCGGACTTCGGATCACCAGCTGCGGGAAGCAGTTTGCTCGTTTGACTCAGCCATCTGCTACAGATAAGTACCCTTGGGGGGGGGGGTGTTATCTATTCCTTAGCCTTTTAGACGTACATGTCAACTAGAAAGGGGAAGTGTGCTTCTGGAAGACAAATTCCATACAAGGACATGCATGATAAGTACTTATTCTGTTTAGGGGAGGCCCACGACCATACGTCTTGTGACCATTTGTAAATCGTTTGTGCCTAAAACACTTCGCAGCTGTCTGGCTGCATTAAAACTTTATCTAGAGAACTAGAGACTCCAGCATCTAGCTTTAGGTATGGAGGGCGAGGAAGGTACTTACGACGAGCCCCCTCAGAAGAAGGCCTAAAAAGTTAGGCCCGACGCCCATGCTGCACCTCAGGAGTCCGGTGAGACTCATGAGGCAGATTTTAGCCCAGGGTCCCATCGGACATCTGTTTCTCAGCTAGAACTGGAAGCTGGTTTGGCAGAAACGCTGAGTATGTCTGCTGAAGTAGATCAGCCATCAGCTCCTGATGGTGAGGGGAAACCACAGCTCATGGCATCGAAGGTGCCTACTCATGCTCTGCCATCCTCCCATATGGCGACTTCCAAATCGACCCATCCTCCAACTCCTCTGAAGAGGAAACGGAAATCAAAACATACAGAACAGCAACCTGCACCTGGATGGTAATTTTTTTCCCATACTCTCTTCAGGGCATTCCAGGCCCTCAAGTTGCAGGTACCTCACTCTTCTCCTGCTCCTCTATAAGAATCAGAGGAAGAATACTCCTCCTCTGAAGATTCCCTTACTTACTGCTCTCAGATTGAATCCTCCAAGGACTTCATTACCCCTGAGGAAGAAGACTTGATCAGTCCTGAATCTCCAGAGGATGAATTTTCTTTTGGAGATACCCTCTCTGTCATGAGAGAACACTTCAAATGACAGGCCTCAGATGTTTCAGAAACAAAAAAGAGGTATTTTGAATTATTGCAAATGGATCAGCCCTCCCCATTTGTAGTCCCTCCATTTCTTCCAGTCATTCAAGATGCATTTTTGGCTGCTTCACAGGCCCTTGACTCTCAGCCCCCAGCTTCCAAACAGGTTCTATAATGTCCCTCAGAATACACAGTACCTGTTCAAGAACCCCCCCCCCCCCGCAGACCCTGCAGTCATAGCAGTCTCAGCAGCTGACAAATATTCTAGACAGCTGCCTTCACCCTCTGTATTCCCCACTGACAAGGACAGCAAGTTTATGGATAGGCTAGGAAAAAAGGTCTATACCTCTTCCACACTTGCCATCAAAGCTCTAAATTATCAAACCCATATAGCCAGGTTTGTTTTGGACACCTTCTAAGGCTTCAGCTCTCATACCTGATGTACCATACTCGCCTGCTAAGACCCAACTTAACTCCCCTACTCTCTACTGCCTCGCAGGTGACTAGGCACTCTAAGTGCAGTTATGATGTGATGAAGGCCTCTTCAAAATCTACAGCTTCAGGCTCAGTCCTGAGGAAGTATTCCTGGGTAAGGCTCCCACCCCTTCCTATGGAGGTACAAACCAAATTGGATGCACCAGTAGATAGTAAGGCACTTTTCGTTGAAGCTTATGCAGAGCTCCTCAAATCCCTACAAGAAAAGAGAAAGGATTTGCAAAATTTAAAAGGTTTACTGGTTTCACCTGTCTCTAGGTACCATAGGAGCTACCATCAAAGAACAACCTTTGTTACGAGACAGTCATCTCATTCTGCTCCACTACAGGCTAAGAGATGGAGGCAACCTAGGAAACATTCCACTTCTAGATCTCCTTCCTCCACTAACACCACTTCCTTTCGGAGGCAGCCTGAACAGGACAGAACCCCTTCACTGTGATTCAAACTCACTACCCCCCCATCCCTACACCTCACCCTCTCCCTACCCCCCCCCCTCCTGATGGAAGATCACTTCAGAGCCCTGGGTCCTCTCCATCATTCAAAAAGGTTACTTTATGACTTGGACACTACCCCCCTTCCAGGGCATACCCCAACCCTCTCCAAGCCAGCTTCATCTTTTTCCTTCTATGCTGGATCAACTACAGGCTCAGGGCACCATAGAAAGGGTACCACCATAGCAGAATAAACAAGGAATTTCACTCAAGGATGTTTTTGGTCCCAAGAAAAGGTGGTCCTTGAAGACTAATTCTGGACTTGTCCATACTTAACCTTTTTCTCAAGGTTCAGACCTTCAAAATGGTCACCTTGCATCTGCTTTTAACCCTTATTCCCCACCAGGCCTTTATGGTATCCCAGGATTTGAAGGATGCCTACCTGTACATTCCCATTCACCCCTACTACTGGAAATTCGTACGCTTATCATTAGGTTCTTTGCACTTTCAACTTTTCTGCATTACCTTTTGGGCTTTCCACAGCTCCCTGGGTGTTCACAAAGTGTCTAGCTCTGGTGATTGCTGACTGTAGAACACAGGGTATTCAAATATACCCATACCTAGACAACCTGCTAATACTTCACCAGGACCGTCATACCCTTTACCATCACCTACACCTGGTGACCAAAACATTGTTAGACTTGGGGGTTCACTGAACCTGGAGAAGTGCCACCTGACCCCCTACACAAGACATAGTCGTCTTAGGGTGCAGGATAAGAACCAACAAGATGGCAGCCTTTATTCCCTGCCAGAATATAAAAGACCTCACCCATTACCTCAGAAATCTTCTCACTCTTCAAACATTATCAGTCAGAGAATTCCTGAGAGCCCTGAACCACATGGCATCCTTGATACCTATGTTTCATCTGGTAAGGCTACATATGAGAAAGTTCCAGTGGCTACTGAAGACTTGTTGGAACCAACATTCTCACCCTCTGGATATCTCTCTCCATTTCCTACAATGCCTGAAAAAAGAACTGGAATGGTGGATTGCAGCCGTCAATCTCAACCAGGGCACCTCCACCCTTACAGCAAATCTTCACAGATGCTTCAGGCCCGGGTTGGGGGGTAGTTCTACAGTACCACCACAGACTAGGCAAGGTGCAGGGAGAGTTGTCTCCACTCAGGCAAAGGGACCACATCAGTATCAGAGATGAGGGCCCTTTACCTAGCATTACAGATTTTCCAACAAGTCCTCCTACCAGGCATCTTGAAAATAGTCACAGACAATATGACTGTCTTGTGGTACATAAACAAGCAGGGGGGACAAGGTCTTACTGTCTTTTTTCAGCCTAGCCATACAGATTTGGACCCTAGCACCAACACTCCATATCCACCTGCAAGCAGTGTACAGTCCCTCAGCAGATAATACAATGTCAGATACTCTCAGCAGAACCTCTGGACCGTCTCATGAATGGATGTTTTACAGAGAGTTGTTCCCGGATCTTGTACATAAATGGAGTATTCTTCAGGCAGATCTGTTTGACTCCTCCCAGAGCAGGCAGAGGCCTGTGTTTTGTACAAGGGATCCACATCCCCAGGTTTCGAAAGTGGTGGCCTTCTCTTTCTCTTGGGCGGGTATCTATCTTTATGCCTTTCCGCCCTGCACACTGAATCGGAAGGTCCTTCTGAAGATCCAGAGGGACAAACCAAAAATCCTGCTGGTGACTCCTTTTTCGCCAAGACAGCATTGATTTCCCCTTCTTCACCTTTTAGCCAAGGGCAATCACCACAGGTTACCCCACTGTTTCGACCTAGTCATACAAGACAGGGGTCCCTAATACACCCTCAGGTGATCAATCTCAGACTCAGTTTGTGGGTGATAGGGTTCTGATCTCCTTCAGACACCTATACTCAGAGGACATACTCAATGTCCTGAAGGAGGCCAGGAAAACTACTACCAGGAGAAATTATGTGGCAAAATGGAAAAGATTCTCCAGGTGGTGTCAAAAGAAAAACCCAGGACCCTTTGCTCATTCCTGTACCCATGGTCCTTTCTTACTTGTGTGAGCTTCTACATTCAGGACTGGTGTACTATTCTGTAAAGATCCACTTGTCTGCCATTTCCGCTTGTCTTCCGTTGGTACCTCCTTTGGCATCCAAGTTAGAGGTTAAGCTCTTTTTGAAAAGGGTTCTTCACATCAGACCCCCTTGTAAGCCAATTCCTCCTACATGGGACTTACATTTTGTCCATGAAAAACTCACCTTACCTCCATTTGAGCCAGCTCACTCAACATCACTAAAGCTATGTACCTGGAAAACAGTACTGCTGGTGGCCCTCACATCCATCAGGCGGGTATTAGAAATTCAAGCCCTGATGGCCATCCCTCCTTACCTCATCTTCCATAAAAACAGCATCTCACTCAGGACTAACCCTTCCTCCATGCCTAAGGTAGTTAATGAGCTGTCCTTGAATCAGACCATTAACCTTCCTACCTTCTTCCCTCAACCTCAGAATTCCTCTGAAAGAACTCTACATTTGTTAGATGTCCACAGACAACTTTGATAATACCTGGACAAAACCAAACCCATTATAATGTCTCACCAGCTGTTTGTCTCCTTTCATCCAAGGGCCTTGGGGAAGACTGTCTCAAAACAGACTTTATCTTCGTGGATTTCAAAGGCCATCTCTGCATGTTACTCCCTTCATGGGAAAGTTCTAACTGAAAATGTGAGAGCTCATTCCACCAGGGCAGCTGCTTTTTCAGAGGGGTAGACTACGCTTCCATCCTAGAAGTGGCTACCTGGTCATAAGTCCATACTTTTACCAGGCATTATAAACTAGATTTGGTTTCTTGAGCCAGAATTGGATTTGATAGCTCTATCCTACATAGTCTCATAGACCAGGGACCTCATCCTTCCTCTCAGGCTCATACCTAAAAGCTTTGGTACTCGTCCTACAGTTATGAATACTGCAACATGAGAATAGAAGGACATAGAATAGCTATGTACGAACTTGCCACAACCTTAGATGTCCTTCTCTTCCATGTTGCAGTATTCAGTCCCCCCTCCTACCCCCTGTTTACTTGTTGGTCTACCTGATGAGACATCTCTGTCTGTCTGTCTCTCTCTCTCTCTTCATGAATAAAACCTCATCAGCAGGCACATGCCTCCATGAGGCACCCTCTAGCCTGGTCTCACATGTGGGTCTGAAAAGCTTTCCCCTTTTCCTCTTCTTTGCTTACCAGGGGTACTATTGTATGTGGCAGTCTGTTCTGAAGTGGGTATGTGCAGATGTCACTTTTATGGTCAACGCTGGTTTATGACTCTGATATCAAACATTGCATGCACCCCTGCTCCTAGGAGTTTGGTATACTGGCCGGATGTCCTGTGCTGCAGGCAGCAACCTCCCTACAGTTATGAATACTGCAACATGGAAGAGAAGGACGTCTAAGGTTATGGTAAATTCTTACACAACTATTCTTTACTGACAGAGAAACTGTCCTACTAGGTTCATAGGTAATTGGCCCTAGGGCCTATATAAGCCTAGCCAAAAGGTACCCTGGCTTTCGCCACCCAGGAAAATTATTTTCCTGTACCACTGTTGAGCAGAGCCACAGAAGTGATCCCCGAGGTGAATTTCCTATCTCCCATCCAATCATCGAGATTTTTCTTGGAGTGCTAATGAGGAGCTTTGTTTGATATAGATAGGTAGTTTGTTCCAGAGTATGGGAAGTCTCTAGGACAGGAATCTATCCCTCCAGCATGTTCTGTTTATTGTGGTGGCAAGGTTTAGGTCCCTAGAGCGTGTAGCTCGTAGGGATTGGGATTTCTTTAAGTGGAGCATGTCTAAAAGCTCGGGGTTTGACATAACTTTGTGTTAGGCAGAGATCGCCTCTGAGTAGGTGATATGCGATGGGGTAAAGCTGCGTTTTTTTGAGATGGTCTGCGTAGGGCATCTGTTTGAGGCCGGTAATCCTCTTTGTGAGGTATTTCTGCGGCCTTTCCAGTTGTTGTAGATGTCTTGTGAGGTACATACCAAAAGGGGCATTGTACTCTATAATGGGTCTAATGAGTGACTAGTAGAGGGGAACAATGACCCCTTTTTTCCTAGATGAGAAACCTTTTGTGATAAGGTGTTCTACGTAGAAGGATTTCCTGACTACTGTGGCGATGTAATTATCTAAGGAGAGAGACTACTGTCCACCTGTGTCCCAAGGTCTCTTATCACACTTTAGGTGTTAAGTAGACTACCGCCTATGTGGTAGTTCATGGGTGCAGAGTTTTTACTACCTTTTAATATAGTAATTTCCAGCTCATGTTTTGGAATCCTCTCAAGGTAACTTTTTATTTATTTATTTTAATTATTAAGCCTTCTTTGCTATCTTTTCTGCCTGAAACTACTTATCTAGAACCTTAACCTTATATTTTCTGTGTAGTATTCCCCTGGCTTTCCTTTTTATTTCTTTGACTGATTCCTTCCTAGCCCTTTTAAATATTGTATTATAATGCTTTTTGTTTTAAAATTGTTAAATGCATATCACTAAAACTAATTTGAGCATTTCATTTTACTGTGTAATATATTTGTACATTTGTCACAATTGTGCATTTCTGTATGTTCACTGTTATGTAAATTTACAGTGCCTTTTTGGTTTGGGTTATGCTGAAGAATGTCCTCAGACCAGTTTACTTCTCCAATTAACAAATTATAAGAAGACTGCAAATGTACTAGTGCTGTCAATCATCAATTGAGTACATGTTTAAGACTTCTGGCAACAAAGCTGCTCGCAAAAAGAGCCATTCAACCAGTGCCAGCAGACCAAATAGGATCCGTAACCTACTCCAAATTCTTTTTGGTTCCAAAGAAAACAGGGGACTGGAGACCCATTTTGGATCTCAGCAACTTGAACAAGTTTATCAAGAAAACAAAGTTCCGGATGGTCATGCTGCAGTCCATTCTTCCCCTTTTGGGGCGGGACAGCTGGATGTGCTCTATAGATCTCCAGGATGCGTACTATCACATCAAGTTGAATCGACGCTCCAGGAGATTTCTCCGCTTCAGGCTGGGAACCAGTCATTTTCAATTCAGAGCCCTGCCCTTTGGTCTCACTGCAGCCCCCCGAGTGTTTACCAAATGCATGGCAGTGGTAGCCTCTCATCTGAGACGTCAAGGATTCCAGGTGTTTCCTTATTTAGACGACTGGCTCCTTACAGCCCCCACCAAGCATCTTTTACTCCTCGCCAGAGACTACACCTTTCGCACATGTCAGGCACTAGGCATTTCAATAAACTACGAAAAGTCTGTCTTGTCGCCTTGTCGTGTTATTACTTTCATAGGCGCAAATCTAGACACAGTCAAGATAGCAGACATACACAAACAGGTCTTCCTTCTTTTGCAGAACAACAAAGTCAAAGCCAGACGGATCCTGAAAGTCTTGGGGATTATGGCGGCGGCCATCCCTCTCCTACCATTAGCTCGCTTCCACATGAGGATTTTGCAATGGATGCTCTTCACACAATGGTCTTACCAAAGCCTCCCAATGTCCCATCCTATTCGGATAACTCAATCGTGCAAGAGTCATCTCTCTTGGTGGATCACATCTCCTCAGCTCCTCCTATGGAGACCTTTCATCCCTCCCACTCTGGTTGCTACAGTGACAACGGACGCCTCCCTGATCAGGTGGGGGGGGGCATTTCCAGGGCAGGACAGTCCAGGGCATGTGGCAACCGTTCGAGTGCCACTTGCACATAAACGTCCTAGAGATGAGAGCAGTGCTTGTAGCGTTGCAAGCCCTACAAGACTCTCTTCCCAAGGGAACTATAGCAATCCAAACAGACAACATGTCTGTAGTGTGGTACATCAGCAAACAAGGCGGAACCAGATCTTACCCCCTATGTCGAGAGGCACTCAAACTATGGCAGTGGGCGATTTCTTCTCAGCGATTTCTGTTAGCAACGCACATCCCCGGGAAGTCCAATGTGATTGCAGACAAATTGAGCAGAGCTATTCTCATGCCTCACGAGTGGTCTCTGAACAATTCAGTGTTGGAGAAAGTTTTTCGAAAGTGGAGCAAGCCTTGCTGTGACCTTTTTGCTACTCCCCAAAACAGCAAGTGCAACGATTTTTTCACCCTCTTTCCCCAACCAGGCCATCCCAGCAGAGACGCTCTAGTACACGTTTGGCCCCGGGGACTTCTGTATGCCTTTCCTCCCTTCCCACTGATATCCCAGCTGATACAGAAAGCCATCGCTCAGGAAGCTTCTATGATCCTCATTGGCCCTTACTGGCCTCGACAAATTTGGTTCCCCTTTCTCCACCGTTATCTGTTGGAACAACCTTGGCATCTGAACCCAGTTCCAGACCTCTTGACCCATCAGTCGGGTCAGTTGCACCACTCCATTCCCTCTCTGAACCTCACGGCTTGGTTCCTCCAATTCCGACCTTAGCCAGGCTTCCTTTGATATCTCACTCAGTTATTGATATCTTGATTGCCTCTCATAAATCTTCCACTCGGAAGATTTATCATAGCAAGTGGAAACGTTTTTCCTATTGGGCGCAGTCAAAGAATATAGATCCTTTCACTGCTTCTATTCAAACAGTTCTAGAATTTCTAGCCGAACTTTTCCATGCAGGTTCGTCCCCATCTACCATTAGAGTTCAATTGGCTGCAATTTTGAACTTTCATGTTGGAGTCTCACAGTCCTCTATTATGTCTCACAAACTCTGCAAGGCCTTTTTAAAGGGAGTCTTTCTACTCAAACCACCCATCAGAGATCCTCCTCCTCAATGGGATCTCAATTTGGTTCTGGCATCCTTAATTCTTCCCCCCTTTGAACCTGCGGCTTCATGTTCAGTAAAATTACTTTTGTGGAAGACACTCTTTTTAGTAGCTATCACCTCAGCTAGAAGAGTCTCTGAACTTTATGCTCTGTGTAGTCGACCCCCTTATCTAGTATTTCATAAAGACAGGGTGTCCTTGCGTACTAACCCGTCTTTTTTGCCCAAAGTAGCTTCATTGCCAAATTTGAATCAAACCATTGAGCTTCCTGTTTTCTTCCCAAATTATTCTAATAGGTCAGAGCAAAAGTTACACTGTTTAGATATTCATCGCCAACTTAGGTACTATTTAGACAGGACCAAGCAATTCAGGAAATCTGACCAACTGTTTGTTTCTTATGCAGAAGGTAGAATGGGCCTTCCAGTCTCTAAAGTCTCTCTCTCTAGATGGCTTACTTCGTTGATTACCCTAGTGTATGAGATAAGACATCAACGATTGCCATCCAAACCCAGGGCTCATTCAACTAGAGCTTTAGCCACTTCGGTAGCTTTCCAAGATAGGCTGCCTATTGATTCGATTTGTTCTGGAGCTACTTGGGCTTCTCCCCATACCTTCATTTCTCATTATAAGTTGGACTTGGCCTCTAGAGACCGAGCCAACTTTGGTTCCACTGTACTCAAGAGTCTGTTCCGATAGGCCACCCGGGACAAGGTGCTAGGGACGCGGTCCCATCCAGCAAGAATGAAGGCAAGATTGACAACTTAACATTTAGAAGTTATGTACCTACCATAACGTTCCATGTTAGTTGTCTTCTTCTCGCCTTCTTTCTTGCATCCCACCCTCCTTCCCCCTAGCCAGGACAGACCTAGAAGAGTATTTTTTTTTGTTCCTTATGGAATTTTATTGCTGGCCTTAGCTTTCAAATGAGATCTGAGGAGTTACCGCCTAGCATTGTGGGATATAGGGGAGCCTCGAGCCGATGGAACTAGCTCTCGAGCTTTTAGAGTGGCCGAGTCGGAGCTGAGGATCGGCTCCGAACCCATCCAGCAAGAAAGAAGGCGAGAAGAAGACAACTAACATGGAACGTTATGGTAGGTACATAACTTCTAATTTTATCTTCATAAAACCAAACCCTTTAGGAGGTCGTACCTGCTGTTTGTCTCCTTCCACCCCAGGGCCTTGGGGAAAGCTGTGAGCAAACGGACCATTTTGGCCTGGATCTCCTGGGCCATTTCCTTCTGCTACTTACACCATGGTAAGATCTTGCAGGGCAATGTCAAGGCCCACTCCACCAGAGCAATGGCCTCTTCTGGAGCCTTCTTTAAAGGGTTAGACATCAATTCCATACTTAAGGCAGCTTCTTGGTCCTCAGTCTACACCTTCACCCAAACACTACAAACTGAACCGTATCTCCAGAGCAGGGTTTTCCAGGGCTATCCTGCACGGATTCCTGGAAACATCATCTAGGCCACCTCCCAATTCTAAGTGAGCTTTTGCACTCGCCCACAGCTAGAATACTGCAACATGGAATAGAAGGACATTGGAAAGTTGTGTAAAATCTTACCATAACCATAGATGTTATCCTCTTCCATGTTGCAGTATTCATTCCCACCTACCTTCCCCACTTGTATGATGGCACTTGCTCTCTGGGTGATATTGGACAGGCTATGCCCATATAGGACTGGCTCCGACTGGGGCTTTTACTGTGTTCAGAGGGATAGTGTTTGCAGATGTCACTTTTATGGCCCATGTTCCTGCAGCCATGTCAGATGCCCGATGCAACTAGAGGGACTTGAAAATCTTTGGAAACCTAGATGGACAAACTGGAGAGGAAAAAGGGTAAACCCACAAGTAGAATACTGCAACATGGAAAAGGACATCTATGGTTATGGTAAGATTTTATACAGCTTTCCTTTCCAGTGATGGCTAGATGCTTTCATCCCCAGTCCAAAAGATTCTGATTTTCTTCCACAAAAATATCTCATAGAAAAATCTACAAGAGCAAATGGAAAAAAATTGGATTTCCTACTTTTCCTCTTCCAAAATGGGGCCAGCTATTCTAGTGTAAAAGTTCAATTGGCAGCTATTTCAAATGTTCACATTGGAGAGAACTCTTCCTCTTTAGCTTTGTCAAAACTATGCGTGGCTTTTCTCAGAGGTACATTTCTGCTTCGTCCCCCAATCAAAGATCTAATTCCTCCTTGGCACCTAGCTTTAATTTTGCAGGCATTAGTTATTCCTCCTTTTGAACTTGCAGCAAAGGTAGAAATCCATCCTTTTTGCCCAAGGTTGCTACAAAAATAATTTCAGTCAGTCTATTAACCTACTGGTTTTCTTTCCATATTTTCAAAAGAAGGGAGAATACACTCTGCATCTCCTTGACATTCATAAGCAGTTGCATTTTTTTTTTTATCTGAACAGGGCAAAATCTTTCGGGAAATCTAATCAACTTGTTCATATCTTTCTCAGATGTTAGAAAAGGGGCACACTGGCTAAATGGCTAAGAGATTGCATTTCCTTTATTTATTCTTTGAAAGGTATTCCTTTACCTAGATGTCTCAAAGCTCATTCTGTGAGATTGACATCTCAAGCTTTCTGCTCAAGAGTCTCAATTGTTGGACTTCCAGGATGGCTGCACATTGAGTAACAGCTTAATTCTAGCTCTCCTTGTGTGAAAATAGAAACTCAGCAGAGAAGGCCAGTAGACTTGTGTTTATGGGTTAATTTCAGTAACTGGTTAGTAAGTGTACTGCCTGCAAAAAAAGAAATCCCTGGTATCTCTTGAAGTCTCAGAAGAACCCAGTATACAACCTATACTGGGTCCAAAACAAACCAAGCAGAAACTTTGCAGTGTGGGGGATGTGATGTTCACTTCCTAAATAATATACACTTCACGTAATAAAAAAATGAACTGTAAAATATAACGGTGAAATATGTGCTACAAAATAATGAAGTAGAAAATAGTAGGCAGTCCACAAGGGAGTTAAAAATGGAATGTCATTTATTGAAAGGCACAAACAAGCGATCATAGTTGAGTATAACGAAAAGCATCAAAAACATTCCTTATTTATGTATAACTAGGTTGTTTGGAGCAAAGAACAATTTTTTTAGTGAATTAAGTGGATAACTTAATTTAGGAAGTGAGTATCACACCGTCTACACTGCATAGTTTCTTCTAAGTGTACTGCTTGGATGACCAGAAGAAAGAAATACAGAGGACCTGGAAAAAAATCTGTTACAAAAGGTGAGGAAGAAACACTGACTGGGGTAAGTTTTGCAGCTGTTCAGCAAAAAGCAGTGCAACCTCCCAACATTAATTCCAGTCGCCTACAGGAAGATACAAGACAACTCCACACAGACCTGGTTAAAATAAAAAAAACACTGATGTAGTATATCAACATAAACAACAAATGGCTGGAAAAGAATGGAAGATGCTTTTAACAAATATTCAGATAAGGTGATAAAGCTGCAAAAATCAGGCTGGAATGAAGAAAAGACTGGCTGAATGTCAGACTGCTCAGGAAGAGATGTTTAAATAATAATAGAATTAGAGGACAGAGCATGCAGGGAAAACCTGAGATTTTCAGCTGTACCAGAGAAGCTGGAAGGAACAGACTGCATTCATTTTATGAAAGCACAAGTAAACTACTGGACTGGACCTAGTATACCACTGCAGGAATTATTAATTGAAAGGGCACATCGTGTGTACGCTCCAAACCTGGCTATAAGAAAACAACTTACACCTTTAATAAGAAAGGTGCAATCCTACCAGCAGAAGGTGGTGTGTTTTGACAAAAAAAGACCACAGATGGACTAGATCTGTGTATGTTTTACCAAAAAAATGTTGGAGTGAAGGAAGTGTGCACGAGAGTTGACTAGAACTGAGGGTACTTCAGAAGTGAGGCAGGAGTTGGGAGATGGAGGTGAACAATAATAAAAGCAGTAACTTAATGTGGCATTACAATACACTAATTATATGTGCAGTATGTTGTGTTGAATAATTTTCTTTGCGTGCTTTAAAGTAAAGTTTTCTCAGTTATTTTTAAGTGTAAAAGGGACTGTAAACATGTGTGCTGCTGTTTTTTTTCTTTTTCCTTCCTTGTTCAGTTTTATGAAATGTAGGCAATGCACTGAAAAAAGCCTGGTTAAAAGAGTGTTTTGAAAAAAAACTTAATGTGCTTTTTCTCGTTCGTGCATCAGGAAATGACTGGATTAAGGACCTAAGATCGATTTAGTAACACGTTTTAGGCAAGTAAATGAAAAAGAATATTGTATATTGTGAGGCTTTTTTCTAGCAAATGCATGCATGCTCAGTAGCAACTCTGCAGCTGGTCTTGATGTTTCCATGGAAACAATCTGGTAAAGAGAAACTGGCTGCCCGGTTTTCGTGTCTCCATGGAGACAGTCTGATAGAGAAACTGGTTACAGCCTGATGGAGAGTGATTGATTGAAGAAAAAAACCTGAAAAGAAATTGGCTTGTCTAGGACATAATGTCCTCTCTGAAAGCATTCTGGGGGTTTCTCAGCTGGGAGACCTATAAAGAATAGACAAAATCAATTAGCACTTAGTAGAAGCACAGGTTGCACCATGTGTCTTAGCATGCTTAACCTTTCTTTTAGGTTAACTCAAGTTTGTGGGTGTGGCTGTCAGTTTGGGACTTTAATTCCTATTAGAAGGGTAAAAACTTCAGTATTTGAAAATGTACATATTTTTGTGTTAATAGGTTTTAGGGGGTATAAGTGGGGGGGGGGTTGTTTTTTTGAGGGCTTTCAATAAAATAAAACTTTTTGTAAGATGTAACATATGCTGAAATGGATATGATAAGAAACAACTGTACAACAGTTCAGTCGGTCAAACGGTGTATGCATGTAATACAAAAGCTGGAATTGGACATTTAACAAAAAGGTGTTGTACATAAAAAGTGGGAATAATTTTTAATGCAATGACCCTTTCTGTAATGCCTTTAAATGTCAACGGTCTCACAGATAAATAGAAAAAAGAAAGAACTGAACATGTGAATCTGATAAAGGTTTTCAGGATGGTTATTCAGTGGAACACCTGGGGCAGAGGAAAATAGGAGTACCTAAATTTAATCGCAAGTGGAGTTCCAACAGTGATAGAAGAGGATAAAAAAGATAATGGCAGATTTGTAGTGCTAAAGAGCTACTTGCAAGGGAGGAGGTTTACACTGTCATGTATGTATATTCTACCTAAAACTGCTATAATGGAGCTTAAGAAAATTCTGGGAGAAATCAGTTTTCAGCAAGGAATATTACTTGTAGGTGGGGACTGGAATGTGATTTGCAGTAGTGAAGATGCGTCTGGTGGGCCCAGGAGGGAAGGTATAACAAAGGAGGGCAGATTTTGAAGAAGTTTATGCAAATATTTAGCATGAAAGATGCTACTTCAGTAATAGGATTTTGGAATTAATTTACATATTTTCCCCAAGATATAAAAACTGGGCTAGGCTAGACAGACTTTACATTTCACAGGGGTGATAGGCACCCAATAACTATTTTAGATAATGTGCCAGTAATAACTAAAACAAAAACACAGGGTAATGAAATAAAAATTAGACATTGGCACTTTCCCATCTATCTGTTGGACAGAGGAATTTAAGAAATTGGGTAGTGGAGATTATTCAGGAGCTTTTAAAGAGGACAGAAATTTATTCTGAAAATATAGCTAGGGATTGGGATAAAATTAAGGTGGAGTTTAAAAATAGGGTGGAAATAAAAGAAAGGGAGCTATGGTTAAGTAACAAGAATTATTTTAGAGGAACTGACAAAAGTTGAAGCATTACAGATTCTCACAGAACAAGAAGAGGATCAACTGCAGAATGCTAAGCTGAAAATAAGAGATTACCTTGATAATATGCACAAATTGAGTAACATTGCTGTTAAGCATCTGTTTTTGATAACAGCTGGGGCAGAAAAACTTTTAGAACAATGACTCCGGCAACAGAAAGTAGAATGGGTTGTCACCAAGCTTAGGGAGCCTATAACAGGGAAGGTAACAAGATCCTATAGAGGTATTAGAAATATTTAGGAAATTAGTAAACCACATAAAAAGCACACTTAGGAGGAACGACCCATAGAGTCCAAAACACAATTTGTCACCAAAATAAAAAACTCAGAAGGCTTAACATTTTCACCGCGTTTTCGTCTTACAAAAAACTTCAGCACATTAGAGCATATCATGATACCAAGCCATATTTATATAGTTAAACCACCTCAATCAATCAATCAGAATAAAAGCAAAGCACAAAGGGCTAACACAGTTGACATGAAATCATCCATACAACAAATACAAAACAGTATAAAAAATATATAAATTCCTTAAAATATCTTCATGTACACAATAACCAAATAGTGTCGATGTAAAAAAAAGTCTCATAATAATACATGTATAAAAACATAAAAGTGAAATGTAAACTATTAGGATATTTGTTTTGCTGCACAGTTCCTTAATCATTTACAACACTACCATCAAGCGGCTATATAACAAGTGTTAAAGTTTAGCTGCCCCTAACTTTAGAACTGGTGCCAGGGAGACAGTATCATCTAAACCAGGGAACCTATTAGCTTCAAAAAGAATCTGCCAGTATAGTTCCCTGTATTCTAATCTGATCGCCCAAGGTCCACCTCTAATGTCCAAGTCCATTATTTCAATGACGAAAAAATAAAACTTTACTCCTACGCATGTCAAAGTATGCTTATATAATGGATTGGTTGATTTATTTTTCTTAACATATCTGTGCTCATAAATCCTCAACTTAAACTTCCTTTCAGTTTTCCCCAAATAAAATGCTTGACTGCACAAAGTAATGTAAACCACTCTACTAATGTTACAATTTGTGTAATCCTTACTTCATAAGGACACTGTGAATAACAACTACATTTGTAAGTATCCTTTTTCTCTTGTTTTGTACCATTATGTTCAACCCTTTTGTTCTCCAAGACATTTTTAATGTTCAAATCTTTACGATAGGTCCATTTCAAAGTTCTGTCAAAAATAACATTCAGGTCAGAAATACTACAGAATTTTGCCCATTCCTTTTCAGTTATATTTCTGACCACTCCTGAATCACCTTCATAGGTGATAACCAAAGCCCCTTTGTGTATATTGTCCCCCTTACTTTCTATTAGTGTTATATTGATCTGTGTTTCCTTCACCATTTCCCAATATGGGTGCAAATTTGGTGGTTCTCCCTTCTAACACCTCATCATAAACTTGCATCAATAAACTCTCGGGGAACCAACTTACCTTAAACATGCCAATTAACAACTGACACTCGGTCTTCTAATCATCCTCATCAGAAATCATTCTACTCATTCGAACAAATTGGCCCTTCACTAGGCCCCTTTTCTGATAAAATGGATGAGCACTTCTGTAATGTAGATATGAATTTGAAAAGGTGTTTTTTCTGAACACCTTAGACATAAACCTACCATTATCTTTTGAAATGTTACCATCTAAGTAGTTCATTTCATTATGTTTTATTTCATAAGTGAATTGGGAAACTAGCAGAATTAAACAGTTAAAAAAAAAAAAAACTCTAAACATTTTTCTTCAGTGTCTGTCCAAAATAAGCAGATGTCCAAAAAACATCTGTAAAGACTCCAACAATCCTTATATTCTGAGTTAAATGTAAATTTTTGCACCCAGTGTGACAAAATATTTGCATACATGGGAGCACAATTGGCTGCCATAGCAACACCGTTGAGTTGTTGAAAAAATTCACCCTCTAAGAAAACAAAATTATTTCTTAATACTATGCCCATTAAAACTAAACACGTATGAAACTCATTAAAAGATAACCCATCATAACTACTTAAAATCTCCTCAAACTATGCAACTCCTTGCTTGTGTAGTATAGAGGTAAATAAATTAATAACATCTACAGTAATAAATCAAATTTTTGTTATTTACATTACTATTCACACTTTTTAGTAGATCCCAAGAATCTTTAAAGCTGTTCATAGCTGCCATAGAGAATTTCTTCACCTTCACGTCTGTGTATTTCTCCAAAGGGGCTGCCACCGAACCCTCAGCAGACACTATAGGTCTGAATGGTGGATTATTGGTATCCTTGTGTACCTTGGGTTTAATGAAAATGGAAGGAACCCTAGGTTTTGGTACATGTAAAGAATAAGTGTCCAAATCAACAAGTCCTTCAAATAAAATATCATTTAGACCTACAAAATCTTTCTGTATGTAACGTTAATTTTATTTGTGGACACCCTAGTATATTTTGTAGTCATTTAATATTTCCATCATCATACCTTCGTAGATGTTGTCTTTAAAAGCAACTCCACCCTGTTTGGTTTCATCACTCTTATTGAGGCATTGATGTTCTTAGGCTTTCACTGTTGCAGTCATTACATTTGGAGTAATCCTGCTGGCAGATTGCCCTCAGCTGGCCTGAATTCCCAAGTCTTGAGTCCTGCGTCGGCTGCTGTCAGGTCACCAGGGGTAATAAAAGAAGCAGCCGATGCCATTTTCTTTAGTCTTTCTTGCTGCGCGGTGCCCGAAGCAGAAGAAGTTCGAAAGTGCCGGTCGGCCGACTCCTGAGATTTTCATGTTCGAGTTTCAGATCCGAAGTCTTCAATAAAGCTAAGTACCCCGTTGGAGAAACTTTTTTCTTGCTTCAGACCGATGTCAGAAAAAGTTAATAATTGTATTTCTTGTGGGAAGCAAATACCTCATAAGGATTTTCATTCTTACTGTATTCCTTGCCTAGGCCCTATCACAACGTTTCTGGTTGCCAGTTTTGTGCTAGATTTAACAAATGCACGATTAAGCGTCGGTATGATTTTGCTTTAAAATATTTTGGACGCAGGTTTAATTATCCAGAATTGTCATTGGATAGCCATCCAACTACCGGAGTCCACAAAAAATGCAAAGAAAAGGAAAGAGATAGACAACCAAGGCCCAAAACCGACGGCAAAGCTTCTCCTAAGCCAGTCGCTGGTTCGCCGGTCCTCAGTGAGGCACTTTCGCAGCCCCTGATGCCTGCTACTTTAGAGTCACAAGCCACTACCGACTCCCACGTGGAGTTGGCCATGCTGCTTGGAAGCTCAAGGTATTGGAGCCTCGGATATTATCCCTTCAGATGGGTCCGGAGCCGCTGAGCAGGCACCTGCTTCTGAGGGTGTATTCAGACCTAAACATCTTTACATCAAACCGACTTCAGCTTAAAAGGCAAAGACTAAAGCACCTTCCAAAGCAAAGAAACAAACTCAAGAGCCACGTGGTCAGGCCTGTATGCCCAAAAAAATAGATGCTCAAAATGGCCGAAGACTTAATTACTTTGATCAGAGGTTCCCATCCCCCTCCTGATAAGAGGCCTAGGCAAAAGACTATGAATCTTCAGATCAGGTTTCCATTTCTTCTGATTCCTCTTCTGATCAGGAATATTCTCTTCCCCCCTATGAGGATTTTGATGCTGAAGAATCTCTTCCTTCAGCTTCTCCTCCAGAGGACTATTCTTTTGGGGAAACCTTGCATACCATGAGGGAGCATTTCCACTGGGAGAGCCAAGATTTTTCAGAATCTAAGAAGAGGCTCAGGGATTTCCTTTTACTACCTCAACACAAGCCACTAGCCATCCCTCCTGTGTTAGATGATGTGTTTTTGGAGTCTAGTCTTACCCCTGACTCCTTACCTCCAGCTCCTGTTAAGCCTGACAGATATTACAGGGTTCCTGACTCTCATAAATTCCTTTTTAAAAATCCTGCTGCAGACCCAAAAACTATTTCTCAGGGTCCCAAAGGAGTTAAGGCTTCCGCTGCAAAAAACCCTACCCCCTCTGACAGAGATTCTAGGGCACTGGATAGATGGGGAAAAAAGGTTTACACATCTGCTACCTTGGCTATAAGGGCCTTAAACTGTCAGTTTCATATGATCAAATATTAGCAACATGTCATGGCATTGCTTAAACAGAAAATGTTGTTAAACTCTGAATGTGCAGAAAACAAGGAAATGCAGGATTTATTGCATGCAGATGAACAAGTTGGAAAGCATACTTTGCAATGTGGTTTTGATTCTTTAAAGGCCTCCTGCAGGGCCGCAGTTACAGGTTCTGTAATTAGGAGGCATGCTTGGTTAAAGGAACAAAATCTGCCCGATCATGTAAAAGTTAAATTATTAGATGCACCTTTACAGCATGATACTTTGTTTGGTGTTAGGGCAGAAGAGGTGTTAAAAAAAAATGGAGGACAAGCTAAATGTATGCAAACGGTCAAAGATTTTTTTACAAGTTACAGCCACCTAGGTTTAGTAGACACTGGCCCACAAAAAATTGGTCCATTCCTGTGTCAGACAGACCTCAAAGGGGCAGATCCAGATGCCCTAGAGGCAGATCCCAGGCGCAAGGTTCATACCGCTCACAGCAATGGGGGGCTTCTACCTCCAAAGTTGGAGAAGACAAATCACAACCATACAGGAAACAGTCCCAATGACTTCTCCCTGCCTGCACCAAGCACTTATCTCCTGGAAGCACCCTTATGGGGAAAATTAGCACTTTTTTCTCAAAATTGGCACATTATAACCAGGACAAGTGGGTCCTGAATATTGTGTCACAAGGCTACAAATTCCATTTCCATACCCTGCCAAAGGCAAACGGCTGGCCAGTTCTGCCAAAAAAATCAATGGGCAGAGGCACAAAAGCAAGTCTTATCCCTCATGGACATGGGGGCCATTCAGCAAGTACCAGAGCAAGAGCAGGGACAAGGATTTTACTCAAGACTGTTCTTGGTACCCAGAAAGGTCAAGGCCTGGTGGCCAATACTGGACCTATCTGTTTTGAACAAATTCCTGGATATACCAAAATTCAAGATGTTGACTTTGCAGCAGCTTCTGCCCATGCTGGGCAAGAGCGCTTGACTTGTGACTTTAGACCTAAAAGAAGCATACCTGCATATCCCAATCAGACAAATATGCAGAAGATACCTCAGATTCAAGGCTGGCTCAATGCATTACCAATTCTCTGCACTGCCCTTTGGCTTATCTACTGCGCCCAGGGTCTTTACAAAGTGCCTGGCAGCAGTAATTACATTCTGCAGACAAAGAGGAATGCAAGTATATCCTTACTTGGACGACTGCCTAATTCAAGCAGAGAACAAGGGCATTCTTCTACAGCATCTGGCGTTTGTGAAAAGACTTCTAGCATGCCTAGGGTACACGGTCAAAGAAAAGAAATCAAAAGTAGTACCCTCTCAAGAGATAATATTCCTGGGTGCAAGCTTAAATACAACTGCCCAGATGGCTTATCTCACGCCAGACAAACAAAGGCAACTGACTACTCATTTCAAAAAGTTGGCAACAAAGGCCCAGTTACCTGCAAGAAAAATTCTGCAGGCTTTGGGCTTCATGGCATCCTGCATCCTACTAATTCCATATGCAAGACTGCATATGAGGAAACTTCAATGGTACCTAAAAAGTGTTTGGACTCAACATTGCCACAGCCTGGAAACTATAATTACTCTCATTCCCTGCCTGCAACAGGAGTTTCGATGGTGGGCAAAGGCTTGTCACCAAAACAAGGGACAGCCTTCACACTACCCCCAACCAGGCAGACACTAACAACGGATGCATCAGATTATGCCTGGGGGGCCCACATGGCAGGAAGATGCATTCAGGGCACATGGACCTCAAACCAAATGCATCTACATATCAGTCAGCAAGAGATGCTAGCAGTTCAAAATGCCCTGACAGCCTTCGAGGACCAACTTCATCCTGGACAACTATTGATAAAGACAGACAAAACCACGGTCATGTGGTATATAAACAAGCAGGGGGCCACACATTCTTACCCCCTTTGCAGACTAGCCATTACTTTGTGGGACACAGCATTGACTTACCAAGTACATCTGCAGGCACAATTCCTGCCAGGAAGGAAAAATACTCTGGCAGACTAACTAAGCAGAAACCTCATGGATCCCCACGAGTGGCACCTGGACCCACAAGTCTTAAGCATGATAAGGAAATGGGGATGCCCGGACATAGATCTATTTGCCTCCCCTCACAACTACCAACTAAAAAGATTCTGCACAAGGATTTATCCCAGACAAGCATGGAAAGTGGACGCCCTATCTTTCAGCTGGAAAAACCTGTCAGTATATGCATTTCCCACTCTGCCTCTCTTGCCCAAGGTACTCCTAAAGGTCAGACAGGAGAAGCCAAAGATGATACTGATTTCCCCAGACTGGCCCCACCAGTACTGGTACCCAATACTAAGGAGCTTGTCTCAATGTCCAGCTTGGACCTTACCTCAAATACTTCATCTACTGTCCCAGCAAAACAGTCATATCCTGCGTAGCCAACTCAGAACTTTAAACCTGACAGCATGGCGAATAATGTAGTCATACAAAACACACCTCTCAGTAAAGCTGTGATGGGTGTCATTTTGGAAGCCAGAAGTCCTAGTATTAGAAAATCTTATGCAGGAAAATGGAAGAGATTCTGTGCTTGAAATCCGGCACAAGGAACTGATACAGCTGTGCCAAATGTTCCTCAGATTTTGCAAAACTTAACTGAGATGCTGGACAAAGGCCTAACTTTTTCATCTATTAAAATTCATGCCTCTGCCATTTCGGCTCATTACAATATAGAGCCACCAATCTTTTCTCATCCCTTATTAAAGCAGTACCTCATAGGAGCCAAAAATTTAAGCCCTCCAAGGAGATCATTAATGCCTGCATGGGACCTCAACTATGTCTTGGAAAAACTCCACTCTGCCTCCTTTTGAGCCAGCTGCTACTGATGATATAAAGTTTCTATCTTAGAAAACAGCTCTGCTCCTAGCAGTAACTTCTGCAAGACGAGTTTCAGAGCTACAGGCACTCATGGCTGTGTACCCTTTTTATCATTTTTTTATCCAGACAGGTTCTCTCTTGAGGACAAACCCAACATTTATGCCTAAGGTGATGTCCAGTGTGGCTCTCAACCAAACTATTCACCTGCCAACCTTTTATCCATGTCCACAGAACAAGGGGGAGAGAATTCTGCATTCTTTGGACGTACACAGACAGCTTAGATTCTACTTGCACAGAACCAAAGTTTTCAGAAAGACAGAGCAATTACTAGTGGCATATGCTGCAGGATCACAAGGAAAGGCTATCTCAAAGCAGACTATTTCAAAGTTAATAGGCCACTGCATTCATTTCTGCTATGTACACCATGGCAAGCCAGTACCTAAGGGCATTAGGCCACACTCAACCAGAGCTTCAGCCACTTCAACAGCTTTCTCAGGGGAGTACCTACCAAGGACATTTTAGAGGTTGCTACTTGGAGTTCAGTGCACACCTTTATAAAGCACTATCATCTGCCTCTGTACTCTAAATCCAGGGCAGGCTTTGCCACTGCAGTTCTGCAGGGCCTCATAGCCGCTCCTAATGCTGTTTAGCTCCAGCCTCCCAACCTTAGCTTTGGGACTCTACCAAATGTAATGACTGCAACAGTGAAACACGAAGAACATAGTACAGTCGTGTGCACTTATCATAAATGTAGATTTTAGAGTGTATTCACTGTTGCAGTCCAGGTTACCCACCCACCATCCCCCTTTTCTTCTGATAGAACCTATCTTTCCTTCTATGATTTATACAACCTATGTGGTGTATTTGCTTGTAGATGAAGGTAAATTTTATATTGGTGCATGTAATTATACATATATAAATTTTGGCAACCCCTTTGGGGGCACATGACATCTGCGGCAAGAAAAACTAAAGAAAATGGTGTCAGCTGCTTCTTTTTATACCCCTGGCGACCTGACGTCAGGGAAGGGGCGACAGCAGCCGACGCAGGACCCAAGACTTTGGAATTCAGGCCGGCTGAGGGCAACATGCCAGCAGGATTACCCCAAATGTGATGACTGCAACGGTGAATAAACTCAAACATCTGCATTTATGGTAATTGTACACAACTGTACTTTCTTTAAATCCTGAAGTATATCCAATTCCCCCTAGTTAAATTAGACTTAACCTTGATGTTCATCGTGCATACAGCTGCAGTCATAACAGAAGGGTTCTCTGCCGTTAGGCGGGTACTCGTTCGGCCGAATTCCAAAGTCTAGGTCCGGCGTCGGTTGTCGTCGCTTTCCTTCCTGATGTCAGTGCGACAGGGGTATATAAGACACAGCCGACACGATTTTCTTCAGTCTTTTTTTGCCGCGCGGTGCCCGAAGCAGAAGCAGTTCGCAAGTGCCGGTCGGCCAGCTCCTGAAATTAAGAAAATTTGGAAACCGAAGTCTTCTTTAAAGCTAAGTACCCCGTTGGGGAAACTTTTCTTGCCTCAGACCGATGTCAGACAAAGTTAACAATTGTATTTCTTGTGGGAAGCAAATACCGCATAAGGATTTCCATTCCCTCTGTATACCTTGTTTAGGCCCAGACCACGACGTCTCGGGCTGTTGCTTTTGTGCTACTTTCAATAAACGCACTATTAAGCGTCGGGCGGAGTTCGCCCAGCACTTTTTTGGTAAAACTTTTGATTATAAAATGTCGTTGGAGACTCCGACTACCGTTTTGTCCAAAAAACGCAAGGACAAAGACTGACACACGAGGTCCGCGGCCTCCACCGACACCACGCCAAAACCGGCTACACGTGGTCCGGTTCTCAGCGAGGCGCCTACGCAGCCCCTGACTACCGACGACACTTCTCTGGCGGTGTCTTCTGTAACCGAGACCACAGGTACCTCAGCCCATACCCTGACTACAGCTACCGAAGCCACTGTGAGTGTTGAGCCTCTTAATGTGGACAGGTCCACTTCCACCCATGGTGTCTTCAGACCCTCATCTTCCTTTTCCATAAAGGCCTTTACTAAGTCCAAATCAGCCATGCATCCCAAGAGGCCTGTTGCACAGGGCCCATCTCCAGGTCCCATGCCTAAAAAGCAGATGCTCAAAATGGCTGAGGATTTAATTACTCTTATCAGGGTTCCCAACCCCCTCCGGACAAGAGACCCAGAGTGGAGGAAGATTCTCCCTCTTCTGACCAGGGCTCCATTATTTCAGAACATTCTGATGAAGAGGAGCACTCGTACTCTCCCTTTGAAGATTCTGATGCAGAGCAGTCCATTCCTTCTGTATCTCCCCCAGAGGATTTTTCTTTCGGGGAAACCTTGCATACCTTGAGGGAACACTTCCATTGGGAAGGCCAAGATTTTTCAGATTCCAAGAAAAGACTTAGGGAATTTCTTTTGCTACCTCAGCACAGACCTCTGGCGATACCTCCTGCCTGGACATACTTGATGTTTACTCGGAGGCTTGCCTTAATCCGGATTCCCTGCCTCCTGCCTCAGTCAAGCCTGATAGGTACTACAGAGTTCCTAACTCACACCAATTTCTTTACAAAAGCCATAATGCTGACCCTGAAACCATTTCTCAAGGTCCCAAGGGAATGAAGGCCTCTACTGCTAAGAATCCATTACCTTCCGAAAGAGAGTCTAGATCCTTATAAAGGTGGGGAAAAAAGGTATATACCTCGGCCACCCTAGCCATGAGGGCCTTAAATTGTCAGTTCCATATGCTTAAATATCAGCAGTTTCTGTTATCACAATTAAGGAATAAAATGTCACAACCTGAACAACCAGATTTGAAGGAGTTGCAGGATATGATGCATAGTGCAGAACCAAGTGGGTAAACACACATTACAATGTGGCTATGATGCTCTAGAGGCCTCAAGTAGAGGTGCTGTTACAGGATCAGTCATTCGTAGACATGCCTGGCTTAGGGAACAAACCTTGCCTGATCATGTTAAAGCTAAACTACTAGATGCTCCTTTACAAAAGGATGTATTATTTGGTACTAATGCTGAGGAGATACTACGGAAAATGGAAGAAAAAGCTAAATCTATGCAAACTGTCAAAGCTTTTCTACAGGTACAACCACCACGTTTTAGCAGAAATTGGCCTTCAAAAAACTGGTCCTTTCCAGCCATGGACAAGCCCCAAAGAGGTAGATACAGGCGCACAAGGGGCAGAGGACAATCTCAAGGATCATATAGAGGCAGACAATGGCAAACTCCAGCACCAAGAGGTGGCGAAGACAGTGCACAACAATACAGGAAACAAACCCAATGACTTTCCCCTTTGCATGCCAAGCAAGTCTCAGCTGGCAGCACCCTTGGGAGGAAAACTGGCATTATTTTCATAAAATTGGCATATTATCACAACAGACAAATGGATCCTGGACATTATAAACAGAGGCTACAGATTTCATTTTCACACACTACCAAAAATGAGAGGCATGCCGAACCTGCCACACAATCAAAGGGCAGAGGCTCAAATACAAATTTCAAAGCTCATGGACATGAAAGCTATTCAGGAGGTACCTACTCACGATCAAGGTCAAGGTTTTTATTCCAGACTATTCCTGGTACCAAGGAAGGGAACCGATTGGAGACCCATTTTGGAATTATCCATCCTAAACACATTTCTACTCGTACCAAAATTCAAGATGCTCACCTTACAGCAGCTTCTTCCCATGCTGGGCAAGGAGTCTTGGCTGGTAACATTGGACCTCAAGGAGGCATACCTGCATGTCCCAATCAGACAAAACTGCAGAAGATACCTCAGATTTCTTGCAGGTTCAATCCACTATCAATTCTCTGCATTGCCCTTTGGCTTATCTACTGCGCCCAGAGTATTCACGAAATGCCTGGCATCAGTAATTGCCTACTGCAGACTTCAAGGGATACAAATTTACCCTTATTTGGACGATTGCCTGATCCAAGCGGACAGCAAACACATACTTCTCGAACATCTGGCTTATGTAACACGGTTATTGAATTCTCTGGGATACACAGTCAACAAAGAGAAATCCAGGCTAACACCATCTCAGAAAATAATTTTCCTGGAGGCCAACTTGGACACAAACACCCAGATGGCCTATCTTACGCCAGAAAAACAGGGGCAACTAACTCAGTACTTCAAAATACTAGCAAATTGTACCAGGCTAACTGCAGGGAAAATCCTGCAGGCTCTGGGCTTCATGGCATCTTGCATTCTTCTAATCCCATGTGCAAAGTTGCATATGAGGAAACTTCAATGGCACCTAAAAAACCTATGGTCTCAACACAGCCACAGTTTGGAAACAATAATACCACTAATCCCATGTTTGCAAAAGGAATTTCTATGGTGGTCCCAAGCATGCCAAACAAACACAGGTCTACCATTCTGCAAGCCTCAAGCAAATAAAGTCATCACAACAGACGCTTCAGACTACGCCTGGGGGGCACACATGACAGACAGGTGCATTCAGGGCAAATGGTCCCAAAAGGAAAAGCACCTTCACATCAATCAAAAGGAAATCCTAGCAGTGATAAATGCAATTACAGCTTTCAAGGACCTCCTGCATCCAGGGCAATTATTGATAAGAACAGACAACACCACAGTAATGTGGTACATAAACAAACAAGGAGGAACACATTCATACCCCCTGTGCAGACTGGCCATGTCACTTTGGAACTTGGCTCTGGAATGGCAAATCGAACTTCAAGCACAGTACCTGCCATGTTTGGAAAACATGCTGGCAGACAATCTAAGTAGAAATATGACAGACCCGCACGAATGGAAGTTGCATCCTCAAGTGTTTACAAAGATAATCCAAGCATGGGGAAGGCCAGACATAGATCTCTTTGCCTCCCACAGGAATCACCAGTTGACAAAATTCTGCTCAGGGACATTCCATTCAAAGGCCTGGAGAGTGGACGCCCTTTCTTTCAGTTGGGCAGCACGGACAGTTTACGCCTTCCCACCTTTGCCTCTTCTGCCCAAGGTGCTCTTGAAAGCAAGAGCAGACAGACCAAAGATGATACTGATCGCTCCAGACTGGCCAAGACAACACTGGTACCCACTCCTGAGGAGCCTAACACATTCTCCTCCCTGGACCCTACCTCTAATGCCTCTTCTACTGACTCAGCAGAGCTACAAAACTCTTCACAGTCAGCTGAAAACACTCAATCTGGCTGCATGGAAAATTCCTTAACACCAAAACAGACCCTACTCTCCAAGGAGGTGCAGGATGTCATTTTGGAGGCCAGAAGGCCATCTACTAGAAAGGCTTACTCCGCAAAATGGAAACGGTTTTGCACTTGGAATGAGAAAAAAGGCCAGGATCCTAGAAAACTGAATTTTCCTCTGATATTACAGTATCTAGCTGAGCTGTTGAACAGTGGACTTTCATTTTCCTCCATCAAAATCCATGCCTCAGCCATTTCTGCTGAATACAACACTGATCCACCATTATTCTCCCACCCACTCTTAACACAGTTCCTCAGAGGGGCTAAGAATATAAGACCTCCAAGGAAACAACCAATACCAGCCTGGGATCTTAATTACATTCTAGAAAAATTAACACTGCCTCTCTTTGAACCAGCTGCCTCAACAGATTTGCAATATTTGTCCTGGAAAACAGCTTTCCTACTGGCCATTACCTCAGCTCGTAGGGTTTTGGAACTACAAGCCCTCATGGCTGTGCAGCCCTTTCTCATCTTCCATCAGGACAGAGTTTCCCTACGAACCAACCCGTCATTTATGCCTAAGGTAGTATCCAGGGTAGCTTTAAATCAGGCCATACACTTACCTACCTTTTACCCCAATCCTGAAAACAAAGGGGAAAGGCTGCTACATTCCTTAGACATCCATAGACAGCTACGTTACTATTTGGACAGAACAAAGCCTTTCAGGAAATCAGAACAACTCTTTATGTCCTATGCTGTAGGAGCTCAAGGGAAGCCAATTTCCAAACAGACTATTTCAAAATGGATAGGCCACTGCATACGGTTTTGTTACTCCTTTCATGGTAAATCTGTACCTGCAGGCATCAGACCCCACTTCACAAGGGCCACAGCTACCTCTGCAGCCTTCCTCAGAGGAGTCCCTACCAAAGATATTTTGGAGACAGCCACTTGGAGTTCTGTGCATACCTTCACTAAACACTACCACCTACCTTTATACTCCAAAACTAGAGCAGGCTTTGCCACTGCTGTGTTGCAGGGCATTCTGGCTCCTCCCAGTTCCACCTAGTGCCTACCACCCTGTGTAGCTTTGGGATTCTACCCATCTGTTATGACTGCAGCTGTATGCACGATGAACATAGTACAGTTTTGTACCTACCATAAATGTAGATGTTCGAGTGCTAATACAGCTGCAGTCCAGGTTTCCCTCCCTCTTTCCCCTCTGGGTACAGACCTAGTGGCTAACTCCTCATCTCACAACTTGATTGGGTTATCCTTCTATGGTGTATTTGCTTGCAACTACTGTTTTTTGATTATATTGCAAAGCATGATTATATATTTTATATATATATATATATATATATATATATATATATTTATTTATATATTTTGCCTTCCTTCTGGGGGCACCTGACATCTGGGGCAAGAAAGACTGAAGAAAATGGCGTCGGCTGTGTCTTGTATACCCCTGTCGCACTGACGTCAGGAAAGAAAGCGACGACAACCGACGCCGGACCTAGACTTTGTAATTCGGCCGACCGAGGACCCGCCTGACGGCAGAGAACCCTTCTGTTATGACTGCAGCTGTATTAGCACTTGAACATCTACATTTATGGTAGGTACAAAACTGTACTTTTTCTTTTCCAACTTGTCTCTGCTCATTTTCAACCTTTAACTCAAACGTTCTTGACTGTGGGTGTAATAGGAGGTTGAATGTGCTTTTTCTAATTAATGGATTGTTTATATGTGGTATAGTAATATTGCACCCATATTGGGAAATGGTGAGGGAAGCATAGATCAGTATGACACTAATAAAGTAAGGGACAGTACACATGAATGGGGTTTGGTTATCACCTATGATGGTGATTCAGGAGTGGTTAGAAATATAATTGAAAAGGAATAGGCAAAATTCTGTAGTATTTCTAACTTGAATGTTGTTTTTGATAGACCTTTGAATGGACCTATCGTAAAGGTTTGAACATTAAAAATGTCTTGGAGAACAAAAGGGTTGAACACAGTACAAAACAAATGAAAAAGGGTACCTACAAATGTGGTTATTGTCCACAGTGTCCTTATATAAAGGAGGGGGGGGGGGCATTTTATACTTGAGTGCTAGGGATGAGTATTTTTAATGTAAGGGTTGTGTGAATTGTAACACTAGTGGAGTGGTTTACATTGCTTTGTGCAGTAAATGTCAGGCATTTTATTTGGGGAAAACTGAAAGGAAGTTTAAGTTAAGGATTTATGAGCACAGATATGATATTAAGAAAAAGAATTCAACTAATGCATTATATAGGCATACTTTGACATGCGTATGGGCAGAGTTTCATTTTTTCTTCGTTGAAATAGTGGACTTGGACATTATAGGTGGACCTTGGGAGACCAGATTAGGATACAGAGAACTATACTGGCAGATTTGTTTTTAAAGCTAATAGGTTCTCTGGTTTAAATGGTATGGTCTCCCTGACACCAGTTCTAAAGTTAAGGGCAGCTAAACTTTAACACTTATGCTATATGGCCAGTACATGGTAGTGTTGTAAATGATTAAGGAGCTGTACAGTAAAACAAGCATCTTAATAGTTTTATATTTTACTGTTTTAAGTTTTTATACATGTATTATTATGAGACTTTTTACATCGACACTTTGGATATTGTGTACATGCAGATATTTTAAGGAGTCATTTATATATTTTTTTATATTTTGTATTTGTTGTATGGATGAATTCATGTCAACTGTCTTAGCCCTTTGTGTGTTGCTTTTATACTGATTGATTTATTGGGGTGGTTCAACTATATAAATATGGTCTGGTATTGTATGCTTTAATCTGCTGAAGTTACTTTGTAAGATGAAAATGCGGTGAAAATGTTAAGCGTTCTGAGTTTTTATTTTATTGACTAATAAATTGTGTTTTGGACTTTCTGGGTTGTTCCTGCTAGTGTGCTTTTCACGTGGTTTACTGGTTTTGAATTTTGGGCACATTATCCACTACATTTTTTTTTAATATTTTGGAAATTCTGTGAAAGTCAGCATAAAGCAGAGAAATATAGAAATCTAGAAAATATACAAATGGAAATGGTTATGGAAGAATTAAATATCCCAAGGTTAGAGATAGATGAGGCTCAGTTACTACTGGTTAGGATGGTAGGAGCTAAGATAAAAATTGTGATGTATAGCCTATGTACAGGAAAGTCCCCAGGAATAGATGGTATTCCTGTGGACATTTGGAATCTAGGAAGGAAAAAATGGTAAAGATCTGGAAAGTTTTGTTTAACAGTATTTTAAGAAGAGAAGTACCAACATCCTGGGAGAAAACAGGGGTAGCTGTAATACCTAAAGAGGGTAAAGATCCATCAGACTCTGCTTCTTACAGGCCCATTTCAATACTAAATCATAATTATAACGTGTTCATGTCTATGGTGGCTGAAAGAATGACAAACGTTATGCCAAAATTGATAGATATGGATCAGTGTGGTTTTGTGGCGGGGAGGCAAACATTTGACAACATTAAAAGAGCATTGATGATTCAGAGGGAAGTAGAATGTAAGAAGATACCATTGTTGGTCAGTCTTCATGCAGAGAAAGCATTTGACAGAGTAATCTGGGACTTTTTATGAGCAGGGCAATGGAAGCATTTGCATTTCCTGAAAAAATTATAAGGTTGATTAGAAGGCTATATGAGGGATCGGAGGCAAAAATTAAACTGGGTGGGTTCCTCTCTGATGATTGCTGTTTGAGTAGAGGAACCATGCCGGGGGTGTCCTCTTTCCTCTTTATTTGCATTATATTTAGAACCACTGGCAAAGAAGACAAGGGACTCAGAAATTCAAAGATATAATTGGGATGGTAGTCCAGAAAAACTGGCTTTATTTGCAGATGATATTTTATACCTGACAAAACCAGAAAGAGATTAGTGTTGTAGAACATTTTGAGACAGTTTCACATCTTTTCAGGATACAAAATGAATGAAGCTAAAACAAAGACAGTAGAGGTAAATTATGTACCCACAAGACTGATTGTTTCAGCAATTTTCAGTATTTATGGGTACATGATACACTATTTTTAATTGTTATATTGAAGGAGTTGGACTTCCTGGTTCCTAATTTCATTTTTAATAGTTATACATTAAATAACCACGGTGGTGGTGCTGCGGTAGCCTTGTTGCCTCACAGTAAGACGCTGTCTGGTTCGATTCTCAGCTAGAGTGTATTCTGTGTGGAGACATGCGTGAATGAGTGTACCTTTGTTGAAGGCTGTGCATCAGGGCTCGTAACTCGGCACGTAAAAATCAAGTACCAATCATTAGCGGACCGGAGTTCCGTTGTGGCGACCCCTAACCGGGAAAAGCCAAAAGACACAACAATACATTAAATAACTTGTAGTGTCTGTTCTGATGAAGGTGGTTGTATTGTATTCTGTACTGACTAAGGCCCTCAACTTTTCGTGAATAAAGTTTTTATTCATTACAAATGGTTGGTGTTTTATCCATGAAGACTTTGCTTTGGCAATTGTTTGTTGTTTTTTGTTGATGTCAGTTTTTATTGCCTTAGCTTCCTGAAATTGTGTACCCACACACACATTGTTTCAGCAATTTATGTATTTATGGAGACATGATAAAATTAAGTATTTAGGAGTATGCATTAAAAATTATTCTGGTGTGGCAGCTAATGATATGTGGGAAGAGGCTAAACAAAAGATAATACAAAAACTGAGAAAAATGGAAGCTTTGTATATGGATGAATAGTAAGATTCAAGCAGTCAACATGTTTTTAGTCCCTTTAGTGTTATACACAGGTCAGGCATATTTTTATCAGCCAGAGGAGAAGTTGTGGACAGCAATTAATGAAGAGCTGAAGGACTTTATGTGGGAGAGGAAGGTGGCAAGAGTCACGTGGGATAAGCTGATTCTTCCAGTAGAATGGGGCGGATTGTTGGGATTGTCCAATTTGATGGGATATTTCAGAGCTACACAGTTAAGTCTCCTATACATGACACAAGCAGACAACTGTAATTCAAAGTGGAAAGGGATGATGTTGAAATGGGAAAGCTCAATAAACAAGGAGAAACTGTGATTTTGGGTGCAGGCATTTTAGGAGGATAACAGTAATCATACAGAATATTGTATCCATAAATTAGCAGAACGTATTCTAAGAACTAAACCAGCACGGGAATGGAGAAAGGAGATTCTGCCGATAGAGATGACTGCAATTAGGGATGTACACAAAATGCAAAGGGGGATGGAAAACTGGCAAGGGAATCAAGGTATTGGGAGCAAATAACTAGAGAAGGAATGGTAATAGAATGTGAAGACGCCAAGACTTTATTTGGACTGCAGGTTAGAGATTGCCTTGCTTGTCAAGGATTGATATCAGAGTATACACAAAGAGAAAGAAAAAAAGGAGGGTCCTAAACAAAAGACCAGCACTGGTAGAGTTTTTAGAAAATGTAGAACAGAAGCTGCCATTAAAAAAAATAATGATCAGTAGAGCAAATAAAATGTTGCATGAAAACTATAAGAATAAGTCAGAGGAGGTTAGAAGGGATTAAGAAGAAAGACTTGGATAAGCAACTCACAAAGAAACATTGATTTGCTCGAAAATGTTTACATAGATGTTTTTATATCCCAAGTAGACTCCTGAGAATTTTTCCTCAGGTAGAGAGCAAATGTTGGAGGTGTGAGGGGGAAGAAAGAGGTATTTGGGAGCATATTTTCTGGAAGTGTGGAGGTTTGACAGATTTTAAGGATTCCCCGCAGGATGCAGTCTCAGAGATGCTTGGTGGGCAGATTGGTGTGACGAGGGAGATGATTTTTCTTAGCTGTGATACAGAATCGGAATTGCCTAGACATGGTAAGGCTTTGCTGTCTGTGTCTGATTATGGTGTCTGCCAAAAAGCAATTACTAGAAAATGGAAATTAAAATCTTAACCAAATATATTAGAAGTAGTGAGTATAGTAACAGAGATAAAATAACTGGAACCGAGGTCTTTAGAAAAGGGTAGGAGCAAACCACATGGGAAAAATGGGTATTGTGGGAACAATACATACAGGAGAGGAATGAGGTTTAAAAGAAGGCAGGACTTAAATGAGTAATATTTGATGTATGATGTTTGCAACTGGAAGTGTGTCAGTGTAGTTTGTGATGTAAAATGCTTGCAACTAGGTTTGCATAAGTGTGGTTTATTTTCCTTTATATAAATGTATGATTTCTTATGTCGTAAGTGAAGGTTTAATAAAGATGTTTCTTTTTTAAAAAGGGGTGGTCAGGAATTTAATAATTTATGTAATGTTGCTTAGGTTATATGATGTATAGCAGTATATGTGAAGCATAATGTTTGTTAATATTTAATAGAGTTTGATTACTTTTGTATAAATGTAAATTTGCCTATGTTGCAAGTGATAATTCATTAGATGTGTTTTAAAAAGGACACTTAGGAAAACAAACACTTTATCTCCTTTTCCTGTCAAGTTGTGAAATGGTGTTTCTAAAGTCTCACTTTCCAGGTGTCAGTCTGATTATATGACCTATATTTACAAGGGAGAAGAATTGTTGATAAGTTGTCAATCTCGCCTTCATTCTTGCTGGATGGGTTCGGAGACGAACCTCAGCTCTGACTCGGCCTATTACTAAAGCTCGAGAGCTATTTTACCGGCTCTAGGCTATGCTATGTCCCATAATGCTAGGCGTGATATACCCAGATCTCGTTTGCCGCTTCAGCTACGAGGTTGCGTCTTTTTGCCGGCAAAGGTTGTATTAATATTTTTTCTTGGTTTTAGTCAGCTTTTTGGGTTAAAATATTAGCAATAGTGTTTTATAGTTACTACCCTTTAGATCCCCGTTTAGGATTCCCTCTTAGGTAGTTTTTGATACTGTTTTTTTCCCCTCACCTAATAGTTAGGCCCTTGGCCAATCCTCTTCCATTCTTATTTGTGTGTGTGTGTGTGTGCCTAGTTAGATTGTATTAAAAAGTGTGGGGTTTTGTTATTTTTTTTCTAGTCTGTTGCAACTTTTTGTGTGTGTATGTGTTTGACTGATTGTGACTAGACAGTCATCCCTTTTTCAGGATGTCTAAAGGCACTAAGGTCTTGGGCTTCAAGAAGTGTGACTCGTGCTGTCAGAAGATATCTCTGACAGACGGTCACACTTCTTGTGTATATTGCTTGGACCCTCTGCACCTGCAGGACTGTTGTTCTGTCTGCCATGCGTTCAGTCCAAGAGTCCTGCAGGAACGCATAAATAAACTTATTTTGAGAGGCTTGTTAAAGCCAGAAGGTTCCCCGGCTAAGCCTTCGTCGGGTAAACCTTCTAAGCCCGCCAAACCGTCGGCTCCATGTTCGGAGCCATCGCTGAGCAGTGCTTCTACTACCACTGCATCGGTTCTGGCCGGAACCAATGATTCTAGGCCTCAGTCGGCTCCGACTCTGCTATCGGAGCCGTCTTCGAGGAAGAAGCGTTCCAGGTCTCCTTCCCTGGAATCGGTCCACTCGGCTCCGAAGTCTCCCTTGTTATCGGAGCGGAGTCACAGGTCCCATTCCTCTGTCTTCCAGGCTGTCGGACCATGACCTCGAGAGGGTGGTTAGCAGACTACTTAAGTCGCAGGCACTGGCCCCAAATGTTGCATAGCCCTCCTCATCAGGCAGTGGCTTTCACTACTCCCTCTTCGATTCCTCCTCCGACTCTTCCTGTGAGTTCGGAGCCTGAGATCATAGGGGTCGGGACCGTCAGAGCCGATACCACCCTTTTCGGCTCCCTCGTCGGCTCCGATCTCTTCCTTGGTTCCATCCTTGGAGGGATCCGGGCGCCAGGACTCTCTCGTCGGCTCCGAGGGGGCGAGTGGCATCGGAGCCTTAACCGACCCCGTTCTCCCTCTCGGAACTTTGACGCAGGTGAGTTTGGCCCCGACATCGGCCTCGGAGCCGTCCCTCTAGGTGGCGGGGGGGAGTCCTTGTCTCTTCGGAGCGGGGACCCCCTTCCCTGCCTGATAGGGGCACCTTTGAGGTCATGAGGAGTGTGCTGGCCCCTGTGCCTGCTCCACGGTCGGCTCCTTTGGCTCCTCCCTCTATGGTGCCTGCTTCAGTCTCTACCCGCTCTCTCGATCCCGAGCATGGAGAACCGACGCTACAGGTAGCCCCATTGGGCATATCCTCCTCATCTGAGGCCTCCCCTGATCCTTCAGGGGAGCCCCCTCAAAAGAGAAAATGCAAGAGGAAGCATATAGACTCCCCTGAGTCAGTCACATTGGACACTGACTTGGATGACTCAGAAGGGTCCCCAAGGTCCCCCTCTGAGGATGTCTCATTTTCTGACATCCTGGAGATTCTTAAGCAGAGGGGAAACTGGTCTGCCCTTAACCCTTCTGAGGACGAGTCGGTGTACCTGGATGCGTTCGGTTCTCGCCCTTCCACCTCCTGGGTGTCTCCGCCTTTCGACCCGCTCATGGATATGGTGGCTCAAAAGGCATGGACGGCTCCGGATACTATGGAACCAACTCCCCAGAGGCCTACAAAATTTTTTACAGTCCCTTCTGACAAGCAGTTTCTAACTATGGGCGTCCCTGTTGATGCCATGGTGGTGGCGGCGGCCACTAAAAAGGAGTTGGCTGACCCTTCAGTACCTGTCCATCCTCCTAATAAGGAATCTAGGACTATGGACAGGTATGGCAAGTGGATGTTTTCCTCTGCGACCTTTATGTGGTCGCTGAATTATTTGTGCCATTTTACCCGTCTCCAGAGAGACCTTCTCAAGGAACTGGGTGATACCTTACAGGACCCATCAGCTGTGGGGTCTCAGGAAAAGATCATCTCCCAGCTGGGGACCCTAAACTCTATTGTAAACTCCTCCATGCGGCTCATTTCCTATACAGCCGATGGAGCGAGTAGGGCTGCAGGCACGGACGTCGCTTTAAGGAGACACCCCTGGATGCAGCTTTGCAACTTTGCTGACCCCTTCAAGGCGTCCTTCACTAACACCCCCTTTGATGGTTCTGCCTTGTTTGGACCTCAAGTGAAGGATACATTGACCAGGTGCGAGCAGGAAGGCAAGACTCTCTCTGCCGTAGGAGTCCATTTTTCTACCCCTTCTAGACCATAACCTAAAGGGTCAGAAAGGTGGGAAAATGTGGTTCCACAAACCTCAGGGAGTACTGCCTGACGCACGTGGTGAGCTTCCCTCCAGAGGCAGAGGAGGGAACAATAATAGACGCCGCCCAAGGGGCAGGGGAGGTCCGCAGAATCAGGATAGCAGAGAATCCTTCTCTGACAAACCCTTCCAGAACCCCTGAGGAGCTGCCCGGCAGTCCACCTTCGGAGGCAGTCGGGGGAAGGCTATTACTGTACCCAGAAGCCTGGCATTCCCTCACGCAAGACATTTGGGTACGGTCGATCATATCCAAGGGTTACAAAATTCCCTTTATTCATACCCCACAACCGCCAAAAGGGCCCCTTACCAGATGTTCCACCCGGTCTGACGGATCAAGCAGCACTAGAAATTTCAAAGCTGCTAGAAAAAAGAGCCATCCAGCCAGTCCAAGCAGACCAGCAAGGATCCGGAGTCTACTCCAAGTTCTTTTTGGTACCAAAAAAGACAGGGGACTGGAGACCTATTTTGGATCTTAGCAGACTGAACAAGTCTGTTCAAAGAACGAAATTCCGGATGGTCACGCTTCAGTCCATTCTACCCTTCCTGGATCAGGACAATTGGATGTGCTGTATAGACCTTCAGGATGTGTACTATCATATCAAAATGAACAGGCGCTCCAGGAGGTTTCTCCGCTTCCGGCTGGGAGCCAGTCACTACCAATTCAGAGCCCTGCCCTTTGGCCTCACCACAGCCCCCAGGGTGTTTACCAAATGCATGGCAGTGGTTGCGGCTCACCTGAAACGAAAAGGATTCCAGGTGTTTCCATACTTAGACGACTGGCTCCTTACTGCCACCACCAAGCGTCAGCTACTTCATTCCAGAGATTATACTCTCCAAATTTGCAACGAGCTAGGTATCTCTATAAACTCCGAAAAGTCTACCTTGTCGCCTTGTTAGTCTATTACCTTCATAGGCGCCGTTTTAAACACTGTGGAACTGTCAGCAAAACTGCCTGTACAAAGGATTTCAGACATTCGAGGTCATGTTCAAATCCTACTACAAGAGAGCAGAGTCCAGGCCAGATTCGTACTAAAAACCCTAGGTCTCATGGCAGCAGCTATCACATTACTCCCCCTAGCTCGCTTTCACATGCGGATCCTGCAATGGATGCTGTTTTCCCAGTGGTCCTTTCAACAGCTTCCAATGTCACACAGCATTCTAATCACTCAGTCATGCAAAAGACACCTTTCGTGGTGGATGGTCTCCCTTCAGGTTCTTCAGGGCAGACCCTTTGTCCTTCCTCCTCCTGTGGCTACTGTGACAACGGATGCCTTCCTGATCGGGTGGGGATGGGGGCATTTTCAGGGCAGGACAGTCCAGGGCACAAGGCAGCCTTTCGAAAGCCACCTGCACGTAAATGTCTTGGAAATGAGAGCGGTGCTTTTAGCGTTGCAGGCCCTTCAAGACTCTCTATCCACCGGGACTATTGCAATTCAGACAGACAATATGTCTGTAGTGTGGTACATCAGCAAGCAGGGCGGAACCAGGTCCTACCCCCTATGTCGAGAAGCACTCACTGTGGCAGTGGGCGATCTCTTCCCAACGTTTTCTGGTAGCAATGCATATCCCTGGAAAGTCCAACGTCATAGCGGACAGGCTGAGCAGAGCCATTCTCATGCCTCACGAGTGGTCTTCTCAACCAGCTAGTAGTGGAAAACATCTTCAGGAGGTGGGGTCAGCCTTGCTGCGATCTTTTTGCAACCCCTCAAAACAGCAAGTGCCCAGACTTCTTCACCTTCTTCCCTCTCCCAGGTCTTTCCCCCAGAGATGCTCTAGTCCACGATTGGCCCTGAGGTCTTCTGTATGCTTTTCCCCCTTTCCCTTAATTACTCAGCTAATCCAGAAAGCAACTGTTTTGAGATCCAGAATGATCCTTGCTGCCCCTTACTGGCCTCGACAAACTTGGTTCCCGTTCCTGCAACATCATCTATTAGATCAACCCTGGCATCTGGACCCAGCGACAGATCTTCTGACACATCAGTCAGGTGGGCTGCATCACTCTCTCCGATCTCTCAACCTCACAGCTTGGTTGCTCCACTTCCAACCCTAGCCAGGCTTCCCTCAGTCTCTCATTCAATTCATGACATCATCCTCGCTTCACACAAGTGTACTACCAGAAAGACTTATGCTAGCAAATGGAAGCGTTTCTCTGTTTGGGCAGGGGAGAAAAAAGTTGACCCTTTTACAGCCCCTGTCCATACAGTCTTAGAGTTTTTGGCAGAACTTTTTCAAATGGGATCTTCTTCAGCCACCATCAGAGTTCAGTTGGCAGCCATTGCGAATTTTCACGTTGGATTGTCAGAGACCAGCATTATGTCACACAAGCTTTGTAAAGCCTTTCTAAAAGGAACCCTCTTACTTAGGCCCCCGGTAAAAGATCCTCCCCCACCATGGGACCTAAATTTGGTGCTGTCGTCTTTAATTCTCCCTCCCTTTGAACCTGCGGCTTCCTGTTCATTAAAGTTGCTCTCTTGGAAAACTCTGTTTTTAGTAGCCATCACTTCAGCGAGAAGGTTCAAGCCGTTTGTGTTCGCCCTCCTTACCTTGATGTCCTTCAAGGATGCATCTGCAGTCCTTACAAATGGGTTGTCCAGTCGTCAGGCAGCCCTTCGGTCGGCCGGATTCCAAAGTCTGGGTCCGGCTTCGGCTGGTGTCGCACTTCACCCGACGTCATCGCTGCAGTTTTTCGGGTATAAAGGCATCAGCCGACGCCATCTTCCTCAGTCTTTCTTGCCGTGGCGCAAGCAGAAGCTGTTCGCAAGTGCCGGTCGGTCAGATCCAGAGATTACTACTACCGAATACTACTTCGAAGACTTCTAAAAAGCTAAGTACCCCATTGGGGACTCTTTCTTGCCTCAGCCGATGTCAGAGAAAGTGAAGAACTGTTTATCTTGTGGGAAACAAATACCTCATAAAGATTTCCACTCCTACTGTATACATTGCTTAGGCCCAGACCACGACGTAGCAGCTTGTCTAGCCTGCGCTTCTTTTAACTGACGGACGCTTAGACGTCGGTCGGAGTTTGCTGAACAAATTTTCGGCTCTGATTTTGCCTACATTATGCCGTCGGATCCTCCGACTATGCAAATTTCCAAAAAACGAAAAGAAAAGGACCAACACTCGCGGTCCGCGGTCTCGGCCGAAACTGCGATTAAGCAAACCGTGAGTGTCTCGGTTTCGGCCGAAACCGAGCAAGCGGTTCTTTCTCCAGCCGAAACCATGCCTCCTACCGAGGCCTCCTCTAACCTGGCAGAATCTGCTTCTGAAATCCAGCCTTCTGTTGCGGTTTCTCAGGAATTATCAGACACAATTCCCCTGGATGTTTCAACCCCTGCACGTGGAGCTGCTAGGCCTCCTGCAGCTATGTCTATTAAGGCCTTTGCCAGGGCTAAAGCAGCCAAAGCTTCAAAATCTGTGCCTGCCAAACCCTCCTCACACAGGCCCAGCACTAGCTCTCATATGCTATCTTTGGCTGAGGATTTAATTTCTTTAATTCGCGGATCCCAGCCTCATCCAGACAGGTCCTCTCTCCCTCCTCCAGAAAAGAGGCCTAGAGCAGAGCCCCCTGAACCAGTATCCACTGATGGTTCCTCTGATGAATCAGAACATACAGACCTTCCTGAAGCTTCTTATTCTCCTTACGAAGACTCTGACGCTGAAGAGTCCATTCCTTCAGCCTCTCCACCTGAGGAATTTTCCTTTGGGGAAACCTTGCATGCTATGAGGGAACAATTTCAGTGGCAGGGCCAAGATTTCTCAGACTCCAGAAAAAGGCTTAGAACCTTTCTACATTTGCCACAACATAGGCCTTTAGCTATACCTCCAGTTCTTTCTGTTGTAGATGATGCATTTAATGATGCTTGCACTGCTCCTGATTCATTACCTCCGGCTCCTGCTAAGCCCGATAGGTTCTACAGGGTCCCGGACACTCATCACCATTTATACAAGGCTCCTTTTGCAGATCCAGAGACCATCGCCCAGGGCCCTAAAGCTGTAGCTGCTACTTCTACTAAAAACCCTCTCGCCTCTGAAAGGGAATCCAGGTCCTTAGAGAGATGGGGTAAAAAGTTTACACTTCTGCTACCTTGTCAGCTAGGGCTTTGAACTGCCAATTTCATATGATTCAATATCAAGAGTTTATGCTTGACCAGTTAACTAAAAAGCTTTCCTCTGAAGAATCTTTAGATAAAAAATATATTCAGGAAATGGTACATAACATACAGCAGGTTAGTAACCATTCTTTAAAATGTGGCTATGATGCACTGGAGGCTTCCTTTAGATCAGCCATGACTGGCACAGTTATCAGGAGACATGCATGGTTGAAAGAACAGGCATTACCAGACCATGTCAAATCAAAGCTTTTGGATGCACCCATGGACTAGGTCAATTTATTTGGTTCCCCTGCTCAGCCGGTGCTAAAAAAGATGGAAGAGAAGGTGAAATCTGTACAAAAGGTGAAAGATTTCTTACAGGTTCAACCTCCAAGGTTTAGCAGGAACTGGCCATCCAAGAATTGGTCCTTTCCGGACTCCTCTAAGGCTCAGAGTGGCAGGAATAGGCGTTCAAGAGGCAGAAACCAATCCAGGGGTGCCTACAGGGGACGCCAATGGCAAGGTAACAACCAGCGAGGCACAGACGCAGCCACCACCACTACAACAACTCAATCACAGTGACTTGACAGTGGCACCGCCTACCAGGGAACAACTAGAAGCACCCTTAGGTGGAAAACTACCCTTATTTTCAAAAAACTGGCATTGTATCACAAGGGAAAAATGGATTTTGCAGACTATAGACCAAGGTTACAGGTTCCATTTCCATACTCTACCAGGGAAGAGAGGAATGCCAAACCTACCACCTACTCAAAGGACAGAAGCTCTAAAACAAATATCTCAGCTATTAAGAATGAGAGCTGTGGAAAGGGTACCAACTATGGAGCAAGGAAAGGGATTTTACTCCAGACTCTTCCTGGTACCAAGAAAAGAAAACAAATGGAGACCCATTCTAGACCTGTCCGCTTTAAACACATTCCTTATTGTTCCAAAATTCAAAATGCTGACCCTACAGCAGCTTCTTCCCATGCTGGGCAAGGAGTCTTGGCTGGTAACTCTAGATCTCAAGGAGGCATACCTGCACGTCCCCATAAGACCAATTTGCAGAAGATACCTCAGATCAGAGCATTATCAATTTTCAGCATTGCCCTTTGGCTTATCTACTGCGCCCAGAGTGTTCACGAAATGCCTGGCATCAGTAATTGCTCATTGCAGACTTCAGGGAATCCAAATTTATCCCTACCTGGACGACTGCCTGATACAAGCGGACAACAAAACCAAGCTAGCAGAAGACTTACAAAGAGTCATTTACCTGCTGCAAGCCTTGGGATATACAGTCAATATAAAAAAGTCAAGGCTGATTCCATCCCAAAGAATAACCTTTCTGGGTGCAGAGCTGGACACATCAAAACAAATGGCATTCCTAACTGCAGAAAAGAAAGAGCAACTACCTCTCTACTTCTTAGCATTAACAAAGCAGAACCACCTAACTGCAAGAAAAGTACTGCAAGCTCTAGGCTTCATGGCATCCTGCATAATTCTGGTCCCTCATGCCAGACTGCATATGAGAAAGCTACAATGGTACCTAAGGAACTTGTGGTCCCAACACAAGCACAGCCTAGAAACCAAAATCCCAATAATTCCATGCCTGAAACAAGAGTTCCTATGGTGGGCTCAGGCCTGTCAATCAAACACAGGATTGCCCTTCTGCAACAGCCAACCAAGCCAAGCCATCACGGCAGATGCCTCAGACCTCGGTTGGGGAGCACACATGCAGGACAAGTGCATACAAGGCTTATGGACTCAAGACCAGCTGCGTCTACACATAAATCTAAAGGAAATGCTGGCAGTAAAATTGGCAATCCAGTCATTCAGACCATTTCTCCAAGAAGGTCAGTTGATGATAAGGACAGACAACACCACAGTTATGTGGTACATCAACAAACAGGGGGGCACCCATTCATATCCTCTATGCCGGCTGGCACTGGACCTATGGGATGTGGCCCTGAGCTACAACATTCAGTTACAAGCAATTTTTGTACCGGGAAAAGAAAACATTCTAGCAGACATATTAAGCAGAACAACCACAGATGCCCACAAATGGATGCTTCGTCCGGACATCTTCAAAGCCATCACAAGGGAATGGGGATTACCACAAATAGACTTGTTTGCATCCCCATTCAATCACCAGCTAAGGAAATTCTGCACAAGGACGTACCACCCACTTGCTTGGAAGGTGGACTCCCTATCTTTCAGTTGGAAAAACCTGACAGCATACGCATTTCCACCACTTCCTTTGATGCACAAGGTGCTTCTGAAGATCAAAGAGGACCGTCCAAGGATCATTCTGATAGCTCCAGACTGGCCAAGACAACATTGGTACCCATTGCTGAGGAGCATGTCTCGGGAACAAATATGGACACTACCCCTGATCCCATTACTGTTAACACAGAACAACTACAACATCCTGCATCCAAACCTGAAAACTCTGCAGCTAACTGCCTGGAACATTACATAACAGCAATTAACCCAAACTTATCCCAAAGGGTTAAAGACATAATCCTGGAGGCGCAGACCTTCAACAAGAAAAAATTATGCAGCAAAATGGAAAAGATATCTCATTTGGAGTACTGCAAAGGGAGAAGATGTGACTCTGGTAAACTTGGCCAACATCCTGGAGTACTTGGCAGAGCTCTTCCACACAGGCCTGTCCTATTCTTCCATCAAGATACATGCATCAGCTATTTCAGCACAGTATAGCTTGGATCCTCCTGTCTTCTCTCATCCCCTGCTCAGACAGTTTCTGAGAGGAATTAAAAATGTAAAACCTCCCAGGAAACCACCATTGCCAGCATGGGACTTGAACTTTGTGCTAGAAAAATTGACACTTCCTCCTTTCGAACCAGCAGCAACAGCAGAATTACAATACTTATCCTGGAAGACTGCTTTCCTGCTGGCAATAACTTCAGCAAGAAGGGTCTCCGAACTACAGGCATTAATGGCAGTACAACCCTTCCTGATCTTCCATCAAGATAGTGTCCATGAGAACAAATCCTACATTTATGCCTAAGGTGGTATCCAGAGTGTCATTAAATCAGGCTATCCACCTACCTACATTCTTCCCAAACCCACAGAACAGAGGAGAAAGACTCTTGCATACCTTGGATGTACATAGACAATTATGCTACTACCTGGACAGGACTAAGTCCTATAGAAAAACTGACCAGCTTCTGGTAGCATATGCCACAGGAAAGGAAGGAAAACCAATTTCAAAACAGACAATCTCAAAATGGATTGGAAATTGCATTAGATTTTGTTACTCCTACCATGGAAAGAAAACTCCAGAGAACATCAGGCCTCACTCCACAAGGGCTACAGCCACTACCACAGCTTTCTTACGAGGAGTGGCTACCAAGGGCATTATAGAGGCTGCTACTTGGACCTCCGTGCATACATTTGCCAAGCATTACAATTTACCTTTATACTCTAGATCCCGAGCAGGTTTTGCCACTGCTGTTTTGCAAGGGATCCTAGCTACACCATAATCTCTACTCTTTTCCTCCTCCCCTTGTTTAGCTATGGTATTCTACCCATTTGTAAGGACTGCAGATGCATCCTTGAAGGACATAGTACAGTTTTGTACCTACCATAAATGTAGATGTCCGATAGGAATGCATCTGCAGTCAGGATTACCCACCCACCTTCCCCTCTGAGGTACTCCTAGGGTATTTGCCAGCCTTCAGCTAGCTTGGGGGGGATCTATTATGGTGTATTTGTTTGTATATATGTACATACATGCTTATTTTGTGTGTTTGCTCTCTACTATTTGGAAACATTGACATTTATCCAAATTTAGCCATCCAAGAGGGCACCTGGCATCTGGGGCAAGAAACACTGAGGAAGATGGCGTCGGCTGATGCCTTTATAACCGAAAAACTGCAGAGATGACGTCGGGTGAAGTGTGACACCAGCCGAAGCCGGACCCAGACTTTGGAATCCGGCCGACCGAAGGGCTGCCTGACGACAGGACAACCCATTTGTAAGGACTGCAGATGCATTCCTATCGGACATCTACATTTATGGTAGGTACAAAACTGTACTTTTTTCACAAAGATAGAGTGTCACTTAGGACTAATCCGTCCTTTTTACCCAAAGTACTCTCTGAAAAAAATCTGAATCAGACCATCGATCTTCCTATTTTCTTCCCACTTTATACCAATAGGTCTGAACGGAAGTTACATTGTCTAGACGTTCACCGTCAATTATGCTTCTACCTGGATAGAACCAAGCAGACGAGGAAATCACAACAGCTCTTCCTGTCTTATGCAGAAGGGAAACAAGGCCTGCCAGTTTCCAAAGTAACCTTGTCCAGGTGGTTGACCTCTGTTATTATGCTGATTTACCAATTGAGGCATAAAGAGCTCCCTATTAAGCCCAGAGCTCATTCAACCAGAGCATTAGCCTCTTCAGTAGCCTTTCAGGCAAGATTGCCAATGGATTCCATTTGTGCAGCGGCCATATGGGCCTCTCCTCATACCTTCATTTCTCATTACAAGCTGGACATGACCTCTAGAAGTAGGGCTGATTTTGGTTCCACCGTACTCAAGAGTTTGTTCCATTGAGCCACCCAGAACTAAGGTGCTAGGGACGCTGTCCCATCCAGCAAGAATGAAGGCGAGATTGACAGCTTAACATTGAGAAGTTATGTACTTACCATAACGTTCCATGTTAGTTGTCTTCTTCTCGCCTTCTTTCTTACTTCCCACCCTCCATCCCCCTAGCCTGGCAAGACCGAGAGTATCTTCTGAGATGTGTTTATCATGAGAGTTATCTCCTTAGCTACCCCTTTCCCCTTCTTGGTAACTCTTATAAGAGTTTTGTATATCTAGATGTATAGAGGTAGATATATGTGCGTATGTGTATATATATATATATATATATATATATATATATATATATATATATATATATATATATATATTCTCAGTCATGGTGGGGACATATGTATGTCCATAGTGTTAGCTATCAAACGAGATCTGGGTATATCACGCCTAGCATTATGGGACATAGCATAGTCTCGAGCCGGTAAAAATAGCTTTTGAGCTTTAGTAATAGGCAGAGTCGGAGCCGAGGTTCGGCTCCGAACCCATCCAGCAAGAAAGAAGGCGAGAACAAGACAACTAACATGGAACGTTATGGTAAGTACATAACTTCTCTTTACTTTACAGTCCTAAAGCTTATTCAGCAAGAGCTGTTGCAACTTCTACAGCTTTCTTTTCCAGAGTTCCTTTTGGTATTTGTGCTGCAGCCACTTGGTCCACTGTACATATGTTCATATCCCATTATAAACTGGATTTGGAATCTGGGTCTTTAGCTTTGTTTACCACCATCCTCTGAAGTGTTCTTTCTTCAGACCTGTCAGGGCTTTTGGCAGCTGAGGACTGTGTCCCATCAGTTGAAGATGGACAAGAGGAGACACAATCGGATACAAAAGTTATATACTTACAATGCTAGATCTTCCATCATCCTCAGCTTTCCCTTCCTCCATTCTCCTGCCAGATTGTCACTGTTGCAGTCTCAGTTGACCGCAGTGGATTGTCACTGTTGGGCTTCCAACTAACCACAGTTGGATCATCATTGTTGAGCTGTCAGTAGCAAAAGTAGAAGAGCTCTGCATGTACGGCAATGCAGGGCCAAACCAAATCAGCAACCAGTCACAAATGGCCAGCATTCAGGTGTTAAAGGCAAAAAAGACAAACAAGACTAAATCAAGCCATGAAAAAAGGCAATCGTAGTTTTATTCTCCAAGTTCACCGAATTTGATGGTGCCAACACCCAGCCAATAGCAGAACAGAAGCAGACTGCAAAAGTAGAAGAGCTCTGCACGTACAGCACTATAACTATAATTGCCTTTTTCATGGCTTGGATGTTGGCACTATCAAGATCGGTGAACTTGGAGAATAAAACTATAATTGCCTTTTTCATGGCTTGATTTAGTCTTATTTGTCTTTTTTGTCTTTAACACCTGAATGCTGAGCTGTCAGTTGACCACAGTGGCCCTTCCTGGAGCATTGTCTTGGTTGGTAACTGTATTTTTTCCCCTACACTCGTATCCATATATTTTTTCTGATTGTTTGTAAAATTTCCTATGTTAAGCAGGCAAACTTAATCAGAGGTTCTTTGTTAATGGTAGGGAATTCTGGGTAGAGGGGAAGCCAGAGCCTTGGATCCAAATGTCTAAAAGTTGCTAGCACCTGATCTGTACGGATCTGATAACCTATCATTTGAGGAGAGCAGCAGACAACACATATCTAGTGTTATGGTAAGTATTTAACTTTCATTCCTCTTGATTGCCTCTGAAGACTGGTACAGCTGATAGAACACACACATCTGTGAGCAAGAAAGGCCTGTTGCAGTAGCCGTTTGTTTTGAACTAAACAGTTTTTACTCTACAGCCGTTAATGTTTGTTTTGCTTTGTTAATTTCTTTGTTGCGTAACTGTAAGCTGAGATTTGTTTTTCCTTAGTAAGGAAACACACTGTATTCTAACGTAATTCAAAGTCACATGTATTACTGGTATATGCTTTAAGGATAAATGAACATTGTTGAATTAGGTGGCATGTTTACTATCCAACTGGAGCAGTTTTGAGTGAACTGTAACTGTTTTCTTTCTTAGGGAGGAACTGCTGAATGAATTTATGGATCTTGTTAAAGAAAAGAATGACCCGGTGCAGGCAATTGAGTTGATAAAACTAGCTGCTGCCTGCAGTCTACCAGTTGTGAAGCTTGCTTCTCGGGCAAGAGAGGAATTTCTACTCTCTGAGGAACAAAGTAAGACCAATTCCAGCTTCCATGACCCATCTTAACTCTGCCTTATCCAGTAGTGCATTTTTAACTTATGCTTCCAAAATTGTATGTTTGTGTTGGGGGTGGTCCTCTTCTCTGTCTTTAGAATACAAACATGTTGGTTTGCAGCCGTTTCTATAATGGTGGCAAGCTTCCTGTCCTAGCAACAGATATTGCCTTGTGGTGACTCCATCAGATAGGGGGCACTGCTGTACTTGTAAGTGTAGCCAACTGTTTCATGAGCCATTAATGTGATAGCTTAATTGTAGGCCACAAACAGCTTAAATCTTAGTACAGTGAGATTTGTTTTTCCTTAGTGGGTCATTGTGATGTGCATTTTAATGTCAGTGTTCTGCAGTATCAGCCATGTTGCAGAGTACTGCTTCTTTTTTTTTTAACCTCTTTTTTTCACCAAATGTATTTTATTTTTATATTTGATTACTGGGTTGGTCTGACTAGGCAATCAGCTGCCTGTTTTCAGCAGAGATCTGGGGAGAAAAGCTCCACATACATGACAATGATAAAAAATACAAAAGCTCCACTTACATAATAAATATACAAAAGTCAGAGATGATCACTCCCCAACATTCCTACTCAAAAAATACCTATACCAAGCTAAACCTGTCATCTACTGTCAAATACGTAAAAAACTAAACTTTAACTCACTCACATTCATCTCATCCCTCAAAGAATGTAACTGGCATCCTCTAAAGTACCTTAGCCTCGATGACGCAGTTAAATGTTTTAATACTACCTTCCTGAGCATCCTTAATTACCATGCCCCCATAAGACTTTCCAGAATCAAAGCACAACCCTCCCCATGGCTACAGAAAACCACTAAGTCAGAAATGAAAAACCGGGATAAAGCCTGGGAGCACTGGCGCAAAACCAAAACCCCCTCAACTAGACAGAAATTCCTAGAACTACGCGGTAGAGTCAAAAAGCTAATAAAACAGGACAAATTCCAGTACTACCAGTCTGCCCTAGACTCCTCTCAACACAGCCCCAAACAATTAACTAGTTGAGCCCCTCAACTAGACAGAAATTCCTAAAACTGCGCAATAGAGTCAAAAAGCTAATAAAACAGGACAAATTCCAATACTACCAGTCTGCCCTAGACTCCTCTCAACACAGCCCCAAACAATTCTGGTCCTCCATAAACTCCATCCTCCACCCAGGTAAAGTCAGTACCCCTCCTCCTAACATCCCTCACTCCTCAGAAAATATTGCTACCTCATTCAACACACACTTCACACAAACCATACTATCACTAGCTAAACAACCAACCCACACCTTCAACTAGTAATCTCCCCACTGCCTTCTCTTTTTCTCCTGTACCTACCTCCAACATAAAAAACTCTTAACTAAACTTAAGCCCACCAGATTAGCAGCAGACAACCTCCCAAGTGAATACCTACAAATCGCAGCTGATGCTCTGGCCTACCCAGTATCCATCTTGATTAACCGATCTCAGTCAGAAAGTTACGTTCCCACACTGTGGAGAAAGTATCACATATAATTCCTCTCCACAAAGGCGGACCCTCCACAGAACTAACCAGTTACCGCCCCATAGCTATTCTTTCTCCACTCTCCAAAATACTAGAGAGATACATACACTCTCAGGTCTCAGACTACCTCCTTACTAACAACCTCCTTTCCAATACTTAGCATGGTTTCCGACCAAACCATAGCACCACCACTGCCTTACTCTCCTTTACTAACACTATCCTTCAGCATAAAAACAATGGCTATCTCTCCTCTGCTACTTTCCTAGACCTATCTAAAGCATTTGACATGATCCCACACAAACAACTTATCTCTGTCCTCAATAACCTATCCTTCTCACAATCGGTCACCAACTGGTTTCAGAGTTACCTGTCTGACCGCCAACAATCCGTTGTATGGCAGAATGACATATCTCCCCAACTACCTGTCTCCATAGGGGTTCCTCAAGGATCCATCCTTGGACCCCTACTTTTCTGTGTTTTCACCAATAATCTAGCCTCTGCCACCAAACATGGCACACTCATACAATACGCAGATGACTCAACCATCATCTGCTCAGCCCAGTCCCTACCCAAACTGCATAAAGTCACACAGGAAGCCTTTTCCTCTGTTGAAACTTGGTTATCCGATCCCCAATTAATACTCAACCCAAACAAAACTAAACTACTCATCTTCCAACCCACCAAACATACTCAAAACAACTCTCACTTTAACATCACAGCAAAAGACAACACCACTATATACCCAACTGAACATACCAAATTGCTAGGAGTGGAAATAGACAGTAAACTAAAATTTGACATTCACATATCCTTGTCCATAAAAACAGTCTACAATAAACTAGGAGTGCTATACAGAAATAAGCAACTTCTCACCAAAGCAGCAAATATTTCAATAGCAAATTCCCACCTTATCTTCACCCTACTTTATGCCTGTCCAATATATACCAACCTAAGGCAATGCGATTTAAACAAGCTAGAGACCTGCTACTACAAAATCACCAAATTCACCACAGGGGCATCCTACCGTAGTCACCACCATCTCTCACTTGCTGAACTGGGCTGGCTTGAACTCCCTCACCTCCTTCAATGGTATCAACTCTCACTTGCCCACAAACTAGTAAATCATCCACTAAATGTCTCATCCCTCCAGATTCTACTCCAACCCTATCGCACCACAAGACCACTAAGATCCAGCAACAAACATCACTTGCAGATCACTAAAGCTAATAACTCTGCTGGTGAAGCACTATTCTCTTGCACCATAGCCAAATTATGGAACTCCCTTCCACCCATAATTACCTCCATACCATCATGCACCCACTTCAAAACTTTACTAAAAGCGCACTTAAAAACATCCTGGCTATGCCCTTGCAACTCCCACTCTAATATCACCCTCCCCATCCAACCACTACCTTTCTTTCCACTCCACTAACTACCTTGATTATAGCAAGCTCAGATGCTCATAAGCCAGTACTTATTATACAGCAGGAACTTCTTCTTGTAACATTTGTTAATGTCTGTTATGTACTTCACATATAAAGATTCTAGTTGTCTACTGATGTGTACTATGTTCTTCATCTGTAAATATGCTGTAAGTAATTGCTATGTAAATTGTTAATCGGTATGTAATCCAGTGTAACTACTGTCTGTTTATTTTAACTGTGGAGGTTTTCTCCCCAGACCTCCGCTGAAAATGGACCTACGTCCAGTCGGACACTCGCGGTCAACAAATATAAATAAATAAAAATAAATAAATAAATGAGTACAAATTATTAGAGCAAACAAACAACAGAGCAAACAGTAGTATATCATAGCATAGTATGATAAGTTACAGAAGTGTACAATATATAGAGTGTACAGTAGTAAAGCAGAAAATGTAATGTATTTGAGTAAGTGCAGTAATACTATGCTTTCCCGTTCGATTCTCGGCTGGAGCACCTTCTGTGTGGAGTCTGCATGTCCTCCCTGCAGTCGAGTGGCCTTCGAAAGACATGTGTAAATGGGCGTGCCTTCGTTGAAGGTTGGGTGTCGAGCTGGCACCTCAGCACCATAAAAATCTACTGCCAATCAGCGGACTGGAGTTCCGCTGTGGCGACCCCTAACCGGGAAAAGCCGAAAGAAGAACAAACAAGTGCAGTAATACTATATACGGTTATATACATGCTTTTAAAAATACAATTCGTTGTAGTAGTTTTTTTCTGTGTTTGACCTTTGAGTGGTGCAAGAGGAAGATTTATCGGAATGGTGGTAGTAGGACTAGCCATGGTCAGCACACATACTTTGCCAGATGAGATTGAGGTGGGCTTTTAAAGATGGGACTACTGTTTTGCAATCTGCTATCCTGTGGAAGAGAATTCCAGATTTTAGCAACTGTATAGGAGTAGAGGGATTCACCAGCACTGTGTCTATACTTAGCTACTTCAAGAAGGGCTTTGTGTGTGGATCTTAGTTGGCAAACAGAACTGTGAAAATTGAGTAAGCCTTGAGAGATCAGGAACTGGAATCTTGTTTGGGTGGTACAGCAAGTAATGAGACATGGTGAGTTGGTTATAGTTTAGTAAGTTGGGGAGTTTTAGCCAACCTAGTTGTTTTAGTGAGTGACAGGAGTGGAAATTAGAGTTGGTTGCGAATCTAGGTATTTTATTATAGCACATGGACAATTTGTGTAGGTCTGTCTTGTTAAGGTTTGTTAATACAGGGGAGGCACAGAGTAATGTAGAGAGAAGGTGAGTTTTGGATATAGTAATTTTGGTGTTTTTGGTTAGATAGTTTTTGCAGCGGTATAGGGTTCCACAATTTTTATCGACTTTGGATATGGTTTATGCTATATGGTTGTCAAACTTTAGGTTTTAGTCCTGTATTACATCAAGAAGTTTAGCTTGTGATACTGGGGAGATTTGGGTGTTATTGTCAGACGTGATAGAGAAAAGAGCAGAAGTCAATAGTTTTGGTAGGGTGGAAAAGCATAAGTTGAGTCTTTTTGGTGTTGAGTATTAGTTGTGAGTTTTTTAACCAGTTTTTAATATTGGTGAAGGCCTCTTGGGTTTTATTCTGGGCTGTTTGGAGTGTGGGGCCTGAACAGATCAGTGTAGTATCATCTGCATATTGACTATTGTATCCTGCTGGGTAGTGGTGTGGAGGGTGTTTGTAAAGGTATTAAATAGTAGGGGTCCCAGAATGGATCCCTGTGATGCACCTGTTATTACTGGGAGAAGGAGGGAGAGGGAATTATGCCACTTAACTGCTTGTTGGCGGTTGGATAGGTAGTATTGAAACCAGAGCAAGGAGGGAGTTCGGCTAAGATAGTAAATAGTTTGCTGTGGGATACTGTATCGAATGGTTTGGACAGATCAAGGAAGGTGGCAGACACTAGGTTTCCTTGGTTCCTTTATTGATAGTGTTGGTGAAGGATATGATTGGTGTGGTGGTGCTGTGGAATGGGCATTGGTAAGGAGACTATAAGTAAATGTATCATCAGCTGAAAATGGATATATTTTTCAAGGATTTTTGATTGGGGGGGGTAAGATTGCTATGGGGCAGTAGTTGGTAAGTTTGGTTGAGGAGCTACCTTTGTGTAAGGTTAGTATGTAGGAGGTTTTCCCAAGGGCTGGAATTGTATGCACATTGGTGAACCACTTGATAATTATCGAGATGGGATAAGCTATAGCACTAGTGGCAATTTTGAGATACTCTGCAGGGAGTTTGTTGATTGCCATAGTAGTGGGTTTTAGTGAGGTGCTTATATATTGTGCTGGTAGGAACTGCTTTGAGTGTGAATGGAGGGTATGAGTTTGGCTTGCTGACTGGTTGCGGAAGAGTGCAAGGCTGGCTGTTGCTAGTTACGTTAAGGACAGAAGAAGTGAAGTAGTTAAATTGATTAACTATCTTTATATTTTCTCCTCTGACATTGGGGGGAGGGTTTGCCTGATTGTAATACTTGGTTGACAGCTGCCCAGAATTTTTGGGGGTTAGTGGCATGTTTTACTTTTAGCTCTGTGTAGTGAGTTTTCTTATTTTGCCTTATCTGTTTTTTTTTTTGTTTGTTTTTGCTTTATTATGTAGTTTGAGGAAAATCTGCCTGTTGGGATCTGTCTTATTGTGCTACTATGTATCCCAAGCTTTATCCCCAAGTTTGAGATGGGTTCTTGTGTTTTTAGATTCCAAATGGATTCCAGGGTGTAATGCCTTTTGAGTGGTCCTATGTTTACTAATAGGACTGCCTTGATGTCACCATGGATGGACGAAATACAGTAGATTGAATGAAAGCCTCCAACTTAGCAGTGGCAGATATAGACCTGGGAGCAGCCTTTTTTGGAGCAGTGATACAAGTTGACTTAAAAAGAAATGCCTTTTTTCTTAATTGAACTCAGAAAATGTACACCCCAAATGGTACATTTTTCTGTCCCAACTTGCCCATATTTTTGTATAATGGTTGCGTCTAGGTTGCATCGAAGATGCAATAGGAGGTTGTAGTTGGGTGATCAAACTCTACCATCCTGAACAGATTTTCTAATTGCATTCTCAATTGTAGTTGAGAAAAGGAAGATGTTCTTCATGTTACACTGTTTCAGTCATCACATTTGGGTTATCTCTGCCAGGGTAGCCCTCAGTTGGCCCGAATACCAGAGGCTTAGTATTTCTGCGTTGGTTGCTCTCCCTCCAGGACTGACGTCAGGTAATCAATGGTATAAAATAAGACAGCAGACGCCATTACATCAGTCTTTCTTGCAGAGGAGCCTGAAGCAGTTCACGTGAGTACCAGTCGGCTCCTACCTGAGTTTTTCATTTCCGAATTGAAGTTGAAGTCTTCTAAAGTTAAGTACCCCATTGGGGATCCTTTTTTCTTGCTCTAACCGATGTCAGAAAAAGTTAACAATTGTCTCGCCTGTGGAAAGTAAATACCACACCGAGACTTTCATTCTTACTGTGTCACTTGCTTAGGCCCAGACAACAACGTCCCCTGCTGTTGCTTTTATGCTTTGTTCAACGCAAGAACTATACGTCATTGGGCCCTTATTGTAGTTAGATATTTTCGCTCTTAGTCCCTGAATTCCGATATGGCTTTGGTAAGCCATCAGGCAACAGATCTTCAGAAACAACATAAAGATAGACAGAGACAGACTACACAGGTCCAAAACTGCTGCTGATGCTTCCATTAAGCTAGTCGTCAGATGTTCTTCGTGTTTCACTGTTGCAGTCATCACATTTGGGTTATCTGCTTGCAGTTAGCCCTCAGTCGGCCTGATTATCAAAGTCTCGGTCCTGCGTCGGTTGCTGTCTCATCTTCCAATGACGTCAGGTAGTCAGGGGTATAAAGCATGCAGCCGACGTCATTACATCAGTCTTTCTTGCCGTGCGGTGCCCGAAGCAGAAGCAGTTTGCAAGTGCCAGTCGGCCGACTCCTGAAATTTTCATTTTCGAGTTTCAGAACCGAAGTCTTCAACTAAAGCTAAGTACCCCGTTGGGTAAACTTTTTCTTGCTCTAAACCGATGTCACTAAAAGTCAATAATTACTCTGATTCTAAAGAGAAGCTTAGGGAATTCTTACTTCTGACCCAACACAGGCCTTTAGCTATCCCTCCTGTACTGGACATTGTTCCTTTTCGGAATCCAGCTTGGCCTCTGACTCTCTACCGCCTGCTCACAGAAAACCTGATAGATATTACAGGGTTCGTGACTCTCACAAGTTCCTTTTTAAAAATCCTACTGCAGATCCTGAGACCATTTCACAGAGACCCAAGGGCATTAAGGCTACTACTGCCAGAAATCCCTACTCCCTCTGATAGAGACTCCAGGGCTATGGATAGATGGGGTAAGAAAGTATACACTTCTGCAACTTTGGCCATTAGGGCCTTAAACTGCCAGTTTCATATGTTAAAGTATCAGCAGCATATTATTGGATTGCTTAAACAGAAAATTATGTTGATTCCTGACTGTGCTGATTTACAGGATTTAATGCATTCTGCTGAACAGGTTGGAAAGTATACTTTGCAATGTGGTTTTGATTCACTAGAGGCATCTTGCAGGGCTGCTGTCACTGGGTCCGTTCTTAGAAGGCATGCTTGGTTTAAGAGAGCAATCTTTGACAGATCATGTTAAAGCTAAATTGCTGGATGCTCCCTTAAATCAGGACCACCTGTTTGGCAACAAAGCAGAAGGTGGTCTTAAAAAGATGGAGGAAAAAGCTAAATGCAATATGCAAACTGTTAAAGATTTCCTACAAGTACAGCCTCCAAGATTTAGTAGGCATTGGCCTTCTAAGAATTGGTCTTTTCCTGCCTCTTCCAGGCCTTCTCAGTCCAAACGCAGAACCAGCAGAACACCCAGGGTTCAGTCCCAGGGTACGCACAGGACTAAGCAGTGGGGGGCTCCCACTTCCAAACCTTAACAACAGACGCATCAGACTATGCATGGTGGGGCTCACCTGGCAGGGAAGTGCATTCAGGGCAAATGGAACCCAAGTCAAAATGCACCTGCACATAAAAGGAAATGTTAGCTGTACAGAATGCTCTTGACAGCCTTCAAGGACTACATTCTTCCAGGACAACTAATGGTAAAGACGGACAACACCACTGTCATGTGGTACATAAACAAGCAGGGGCGATACACATTCTTACCCCCTCTGCAGACTAGCCATGGCATTGTGGAACACAGCCTTGAGCTACCAAGCTCAATTCCTGCCAGGAAAACTAAATACACTGGCAGATGGACTACGCAGAAACCTCATGGACCCACATGAGTGGAAACTGGAACCAAGGATTTTCAACATGTTGACAAGCAAATGGGGGGGCCCAGATATAGACCTGTTTGCCTCCCCTCAGAACCATCAATTGGACAAATTTTGCACAAGGATTCCCCACAAGCTAGCTTGGAAAGTGGATGGCTCTATCCTTCAGCTAGAAAAACCTATCAATTTATGCCTTTCCTTCTCTGCCGCTGCTCCCCAACGTACTACTAAAGATCAAACAGGACAAGCCAAGGATGATGATTTTAATTGCATCAGACTGGCCACGCCAACACTGGTAACCCCTCTTGCTCAGTGTGTCACGTTTGGCCCCATGGCACCTGCCTCAGACTCCTTCCCTGTTGTCTCAGCAGGAGAACCAAATTCTGCACCCTCAGCTGCAAACCCTGAACCTAACAGCCTGGCTAATTACCTAATCTGTCCTTTACCATCCCTCAGTAAATCAGTGATGGATGTCATTCTAGAGGCAAGGAGGCATAGTACTAGAAAATCTTATGCTGCAAAATGGAAAAGATTTTGTGCCTGGAACCAATCTCAAGGGATGAACGCAGCAGTACCCAATTTACCTCAGATTCTACAGTACTTGACTGAGATGCTTCATAAGGGCTTGTCTTTTTCCTCCATCAAAATTCATGCCTCAGCCATTTCAGCTCATTACAGCACAGAGCCTCCCCTCTTCTCTCACTGCTCAAGCAGTTCCTCAGGGGTCCAAAAACTTATGACCACCCAGGAGAGCTCCAACTCTAGCCTGGGACCTTAACTTTGTGTTGGAGAAGCTCACTGTTCCTCCTTTCGAGCCAGCTGCTACTGCAAATTTAAAATTCCTTTCCTGGAAAACAGTCTTCCTTTTAGCAATCACTTCTGCAAGAAGGGTATCTAAATTACAGGCTGTTATGGCAGTGGAGCCTTTCATCATCTTTCATACGGACAGGGTGTCACACAAAACCAATCCCTCCTTCATGCCCAAGGTGGTATCCAGTGTGGCTCTTAATCAGTCCATTCATTTGCCTACCTTCTTACCTAACCCATAGAACAAAGGGGAATGGATACTGCACTCCTTAGATGTGCACAGACAACTTAGATTCTACTTGGACAGGTCTAAACCTCAAAGGAAATCTGAACAACTGCTGGTGGCATTTGCTGCAGGGACAGAAGGGAAAGCTATTTCAAAGCAAACCATTTCAAAATGGATAGGCCACTGCATTCATTTCTGCTATAAGCACCATGGAAATGCTATCCCACAGGACATTAGACCCCATTCAACCAGGGCTGTATCTACCTCCACAGCCTTTCTCAGTGGCGTCCCTACCAGGGACATCCTAGAAGCTGCTACCTGGAGTTCTGTACATACTTTCACCAAGCATTATCATTTGCCAATTTTCTCTAAATCCAGAGCTGGCTTTGCCACTGTAGTCTTGCAGGGCCTTGTAGCTGGTTCTAATTCTATTTAAATTCCTCCTCTCGACCTTAGCTTTGGGAATCTACCCAAATGTAATGACTGCAACAGTGACACGCAAAGAACGTAGTACAGTTGTGTACACTTACCATAAATGTAGATGTTTGAGTGTATTCAGTGTTGCAGTCCTGGTTACACTCCCTCCAGCCCCCTTCATTTGGCTATACCTCTACTCTCCCTTACTATGCTCAAAAAGCTTTTTGGTGTATTTGCTTTTTTCTTGGAGGTATATCCTTCTATTTATAGATTTAATTGCTTCCATTAGGGGGGCACCTGACATCTGGGGCAAGAAAAACTGATGTAATGGCGTTGGCTGCATATTTTATACCCCTGACGACCTGACGTCATGTAAGAAGGGACAGCATCCGATGCAGGATCCAAGACTTTGTTAATCAGGCCGACTGAGGGCTACTGCAAGCAGATAACCCAAATGTAATGACTGCAGCAGTGAATACACTCGAACATCTAAATTTATGGTAAGTGTACACAACTGTACTTTCTCTGCACTGCCCTTTGGCTTATGCACTGTGCCCAGGGTATTCACAAAGTGCCTAGATCCAGTCATTGCATTTTGCAGGCAAAGAAATATGCAAATATACCCGTACCTGGATGATTGTCTAATTTAGGCAGAAAGCCAGGACATACTTTTGAAACATCTGGCATTTGTACAAAAGGTGCTAACTTGTCTGGGGTAACCATAAACGAAAATAAATCACATCTGGTACCCTGTCAACAAATTATATTCCTGGGAGCAAGCTTGAACACAGCTTCCCAGATGGTTTTCCTCACGCTAGAGAAACAAATTCATTTGACAACTTACTTCAAACTAATGGCCACAAAAACCCTGCTATCTGCAAGGCAAATACTGCAAGCCTTGGGGTTTATGACCTCCTGCGTTCTACTAATTCCATATGCAAGACTACATATGAGGAAACTACAGTGGTATCTAAAAAGCCTATGGTGTCAACATTCTCAGGATCTAGAAGCAATGATTCCTATCATACCTTGCGTAGTTCCTTTGGTGGGCAGAGGTCTGCCACCAAAATAAGGGACTAACCCTTCACCCTACCCCCTGCCGCCCAAACCCTAACAACAGACACATCAGACTATGCATGGGAGGCTCACCTGGCAGGAAAATGCATTCAGGCCAAATGGAACTCAAGTCAAATGCACCTGCATATCAATCAAAAAGAAATGTTAACTGTACAGAATGTTCTGACAGCCTTCAAGGACCACATTCTTCCAGGACAATTAATGGTAAAGATGGACAACACCACTGTTATGTGGTACATAAACAAGCAGGGGGGGGGTACCATTCTTACCCCCTCTGCAGACTAGCCATGGCTCTGTGGAACACAGCCTTAAGCTACCAAGTGCATCTACAGGCTCATTTCCTGCCATGAAAACTAAATACACCAGCTGACGACGTAAGCAGAAATCTCATGGACCCACACGAGTGGAAACTGGAACCAAAGACATTCAACATGTTGATAAACAAATGGAGGAGCCCAGAGATGGACCTGTTTGCCTCCCCCAAAAACTACCAATTGAACAAATTCTGCACAAGGACTCCCCACAAATAAGCTTGGAAAGTGGATGCTCGGTCCTTCAGCTGGAAAAATCGTGTCAGTTTATGCCTTTCCTCCTCTGCCTCTCCTCTCCAGAGTACCATTAAAGATCAAAGAGGACAAACCAAGGACGATACTGATTGCACCAGACTGGCCACGCCAACACTGGCACCCCCTCTTGCGCAGTTTCACTGCTGGCTGCATGGCAGCTGCCTCAGACCCCTACCCTGCTGTCACAGCAGGAGAGCCAGATTCTCCACTCTCAGCTTCAAACCCTGAACCTGGCAGCCTGGCTAATTACCTAATCTCTTCGTTACCATCCCTCAGTAAATAAATGTTGGATGTCATTTTGGAGGCAATGAGGCCTAGTACTAGAAAATCTTATGCTGAAATATGGAAAAGATTCTGTGCCTGGAACCAAACTCATGGGATGGGCACAGCAGTACCCAGTTTACCTCAGATTCTTCAATACTTAAATGAGATGGTTCATAGGTTCATACTAGGCTATCTGCCCTAGGCCATTTATAAGCCTAGCCAGAGTGTGTTTGGCTTTCGCCACCCATTTTAAATGAATTCTGCTATGCCTTTTTTCAAGCTTAGTGTACTGTGCCTCTAACAGTGACACAGAAGTGATACCCGGGGTAAACCTACGATCTCCCTTCCATTCATCAAGATTCCTCTTGAAGAGAGTCAATGAGGGACTCTGCCTAACCTGGACTGGGATTTTATTCCAGAGTGAAGGGAGCCTCTGGGTTATGAATCTGTCCCTCCAGCATGTCCTATTTATTTCAGTGCTGAGGTTCAAGTCTCTTGAGCACGTAGCTCAATGGGATTTGGATTTTCTAAGGTGCAGCATGTCCATTAATTCCGGGTTGGACATGGTCCTATACGCCAGGCACAGATCGCCTCTGAGCAGGCGGTATGCCACTGAGTAGAGCTGGAGTTTCTTTAACTGGGCAGCATATGGCATCTGTTTGAGCCCTTTGATCCTCTTGGTGAGGTACTTTTGGGGTCTTTCCAGTTGCTGCAGGTGTCTGGTAAGGTACATCCCAAAAGGGGCATTGTACTCAGTTATGGGCCTGATGAGGGATGAGTAAAGAGGCACGATAACCTCCCCTGATCTAGATGTGAATCCCTTCATGATTAGGTGGGCTATATAAAATGTTTTTCTAACCACTTTGGCCACGTGGTTTTCAAATGAGAGATTGCTATCAACTTGGGTCCCCAGGTCCCTAATTACTTCTTCTGTACTTAATGGATTACCACCTATGTGGTAATTTGTGGGCACTTTGTTTTTGCCAAAGGGGATGACTAAACACTTTTTGGTGTTTAGCTTGAGGCCATGGCTCTGGCACCAGTTGTCTGTTTCTATGAGGCCCTTTTGTAGGATGCTTGTGTTGGCTGGAGAGTCGATTATGGCGCCTAGTTTGCAGTCATCTGCGAACTTGGTCAGCCACAGTCCTTCCGTGTTGGCCTGTCCCTCCGAGAAATATATACCGAACAAGAGAGGTCCCAGGACTGAGCCTTGTGGGACGCCACTTGTAACTGGTTTGAAGTCTGACATGGCGCCTAGTTTGCAGTCATCTGCGAACTTGGTCAGCCACAGTCCTTCCGTGTTGGCCTGTCCCTCCGAGAAATATATACCGAACAAGAGAGGTCCCAGGACTGAGCCTTGTGGGACGCCACTTGTAACTGGTTTGAAGTCTGACATGGCTCCAGCAATTCGAACCATGTGGGTTCTGTCCTTGAGCCAGTTTGCAACCCATCTAGTGACATAGGGGTTTATATTTAAGCTGGTGAGCTTATCTATAATGCCCGAGTGGGGTATTGTATCGAAGGCTTTTGCGAGGTCCAGGTAGGCTGTGTGGATGACCTTCCCCTCGTCAGTGGCCTTGGTGACTGTTTCAAAGAAATTGACCAGGTTTAAGAGGCAGGATCTGCCCTTAACAAAGCCGAACTGGGTAGGATCCAGTGTCTGTAGGTCCCCAATAACTTTATTGATGAGGTCCATGATGATCCTTTCCATAGCTTTGCAGACCAAGCTAGTCAGGCTTATGGGGCGATAGTTTCCAGGATCCGTTGAGGCACCACCTTTGTGGAGAGGGACCACTGTTGCTGTACGCCACTCTTTGGGTACATATCCTGTAGTAAGGCTGAGATTGAACAGTAGTTTTATGTTTGGGTTTAGCTCTTCTTGGAGTTCATGTAGGACGCAGCCTGAGACACCATCTGGCACCATTGATGCTGTGTTTTTTGCTTTGGAGAGGGCGGCTCTTACCTGAGCATCTGAGATGTCAGGGGGCAGCACTCTGCTGGGATAGATATTTGCCCTTTTGGTGGGGAGGTGGGGGGGAGAGAAGTTTGCGCTGAATCTGTCAGCTAGGATGTTGGCAATGTCTGTGGGTTTGGTGCATTTTTTGTCATTTTGGACTAATTCTGAGCATATCTGAGAATTCTCACCCAGGTTCCTAACATAACTAAAGAAAGCCTTGTGATTATCCTTAGTGTCCTGTGCAATTTTTCTCTCGAAGCTGGCCTTAGACGATTTTATGAGTGCCCGTAGTTTTTTTGCTAATACTGATCAGAGATGCCTTCCCTTTTTGGGATTTTGCTCTATCATGTAGTAGCTTCCTCCTCCTATTGTATAGTTTGTTTATGGCTGGGGTCCACCAGACAGGACGCCTGACTTTGGAGGATTAGGTCTTGGTGTTATTTGGGATTGCATGATCCATGCATTCCTGAAGGTGTTCATAGAATGCATTTATAAAGGATTCTGCGGTCTGGGCCATATTTTCCACAGGCCTGGGGGCTTTGAAGGATTCCACCTTGGTTTTGAGGCGAGTGAAATTTGCTTTAGAGAAGTTTTTCACTGTGGTTTTCTGGGCAGGGGGTAGGGTCGGGATGTGAATATCTGCACAAGGGCCTTTCTTTTTCCTCCATCAAAATTCACACCCATTTCAGCTCATTACAACACAGAACCACCCCTCTTCTCTCATCCACTGCTCAAGCAGTTCCTCAGAGGGGCCAAAAACTTAAGACCACCCAGGAGAGCCCCAACCCCAGCCTGGGGCCTTAACTTTGTATTGGAAAAAACTCACTCTTCCTCCTTTTGAGCCAGCTGCAAGTGTAGAGTTAAAATTCCTTTCTTGGAAAACAGCCTTCATTTTAGCAATCACTTCAGCAAGAAGGGTATCTGAATTACAGGTCCTTATGGCAGTTGAACCTTTCATCATATTTCATGCGGACAGGGTGTCCCTCAGGACCAATCCCTCCATGTCCCAGGTGGTATCCATTGTGGCCCTTAATCAGTCCATTCATTTGCCAACCTTCTTTTCTAATCCACAGAACAAAGGGGAACCGATACTGCACTCCTTAGATGTACACAGACAACTTAGATTTTACTTGGACAAAACTAAACCTCAAAGGAAATCTGAACAACGGCTGGTGGCATTTGCTGCAGGGGCAGAGGGGAAGGCTATTTCAAAACAAACCATTTCTAAATGGATAGCCCATTGCATTAATTTCTGCTACAAGCACCGTGTAAAACCTATCCCACAGGGCATTAGACCCCATTCAACCAGGGCTGCATCTGCCTATACACCCTTTTTCAGAAGTGTCCCTACCAAGGGACATCCTACAAGCTGATACCTGGAGCTCTGTACATACTTTCACCAAGCATTACCATTTACCAATTTTCTGTAAATCCAGAGCGGGCTTTGCCACTGCAGTCTTGCAGGGCCTTATAGCTGGTCCTAATGCTATCTAAATTCCTTCTCCCATCCTTAGCTTTGGGAATCTACCCAAATGTGATGTGACTGCAGCAGTAAAACACGAAGAACATAGTACAGTTGTGTACACTTACCATAAATGTAGATGTTCGAGTGTATTCACTATTGCAGTCCTGGTTACCCTCCCTCCAGGTCCATGACTTCCTTTGGCTGTACCTCTACTCTCCTTTACTATGCTTAAAAGCTTTTTGGTGTATTTGCTTTTTTTGTTGGAGGTATAACCTTGTGTATGTGTATGTATATGTATGTATGTTAATATATATATATATATATATGTGTATATATATATATATATGTGTGTGTGTATATATATATATATATATATATATATATATATATATATATATATATATATATATATATATATACATATATATATATATATATATATATATATATATACACACACACACATACATACACATATTTAATTGCTTTCCATTACGGGGGCACCTGACATCTGTGGCAAGAAAAACTGATGTAATGGCGTCGGCTGCATGCTTTATACCCCTGACTACCTAACGTCAAGAAAGATGAGACAGCAACCGACGCAGGACCCAAGACTTTGTTAATCAGGCCGACTGAGGGCTACTGCAAGCAGATAACCCAAATGTGATGACTGCAACAGTGAATACACTCGAACATCTACATTTATGGTAAGTGTACACAACTGTTCTTTCTCCAGTCCTCAGTGAGGTGCTTTCGCAACCCCTGATGCCCGCTTCTGTGGATTCGCGGGTCGCTATCGAGACCCTTTCGGAGTCCAATATGCAGCAAGACTCTTCTTCAACTAAGGATCTTGCAGATGTCTCTACCTTGGATGGGTCCGGAGCCACTGAGCAGACACCAGCTTCCGAGGAAGTACTTCGCACTACTGTTATTCGACACCAACCGACTTTCTCATCTTCAGTTCTTTCAAAAACTACCAAGTTTCTAAGGCCCAGGGTACTGACCACTCCCAAAAAACCAATGACCCAAGTTTAGGCACCTGCTTCCTTGCCTCAATCTCAAATGCTTAAAATGGCGAAAGACCTTATAATGCTTATCAGGGGAAGGCATGCTACCCCTTCCAAAAGAAAGATTTGTCGCCAGTAGTTTTATCTGAACAGGAGTCCAGTGACTCTGATGCATGTGAATATGAAGATATGCAACACCTATCTGCTTTGAGGACCTAAAGAAGTCAAAGTAACTTCAGCTAAAAATCCCACCCCCTCAGATGGGGATTCCCAAGCATTAGACAGATGGGGTAAAAAAAGTATACACCTCTGCTACTCTTGTTATTAGAGCACTAAATTGTCAGTTCCATATGCTGAAATATCAGCAACATACCATGGAACTCCTCAAACAAATCTTCTTTTCCTGCTTGTGCAGAAAATAGAGATACAAGAGTTAATGCATTCTGCAAGTCAAGTAACTAAGCACACCTTACAATGTGGTTTTGATGCCCTTGAAGCATCTTGCAGGGCAGCAGTCACTGGTTCTGTCCTTAAGGCATGCTTGGCTTAAGGAACAGCCCTTGTCAGACCATGTCAAATCCAAATTATTGGACGCATCCTTGCACAAAGACAACTTATTTGCCACCAAGCCAGAAGAGGTCTTTGAAAAGATGGAAGAAAAAGCTAAATCTATGCAGACAGACTTCTTACAGGTCCACCCCCTGAGGTTCAGTAGGCATTGCCCCTCCAAGCACTGGTCCTTTCCTGCCCCCTCCAGGTCAGCTCAGCCTAGACCCAGGGGAAGCAGGCCCCCCAGACAACAGCCCCAGGGAATGCAGAGATCTAAGCAATGGAGTTCCTTCTCTTCAAGACCAGGGATAGCAAAGCCACCCTTTCATGGTAAGAACTCACTATGGCTTTTTCAGTTCCACCTTCTCCCTCTGCTCACCATCTCTTGCCCCTAGGAGGAAAACTCTCCTTCCATGCAAGCACCTGGGCCACCATTACTAACAACTGCTGGGTCCTCAAAATAGTGTCCCAGGGCTACAAATTTTATTTCTACTCTCTACCAACCCCAAAATGGTTCCCAGATCTTCCACCAAACCAGTGGGCAGAGGCCAAAAAGCAAGTCCTTTCCGTGCTCTCTGTGAGGGCAGTAGAGCATGTCCCTGCAGAACAGACAGGCCAAGGTTTCTACTCCAGATTCTTCCTGGTACCCAGAAAAGAGGGCACATGGTGCTCCATCCTCGATCTATCCATTCTAAACACCTTTCTGGTGATACCAAAATTCAAAATGCTCACCCTCCAGCAGCTTCTACCTGTGCTCTCCAAGCATGTTTGGTTAGCCAGTCTAGACCTAAAAGAGGTCTACCTACACATCCAAATCAGGGAATCATGCAGGAAATACCTACGTTTCAGGGCAGGATCACTGCACTTTCAGTTCTCTGTGCTTCCCTTTGGCTTATTCACTGCTCCCAGAGTTTTCACAAAATGTCTAGTTCCAGCCATTTCTTTTTGCAGACAAAGAAATATTCATATTTGCCCATACATAGACCGCCTGATTCAGGCAGACAGGAAAAGCTGCTGAAGTACCTGACCTTTGTAAAGGACCTACTGACCTCCCTGGGATGTACCATCAACGAAAAGAAATCCAAACTAGTACCCACTCAAAAAATTGTATTCTTGGGTGCAATCTTGGACACAGCATCCCAGATGGTATTCCTTACACCAGAAAAACAAACCTACCTGACAGCCTACTTCTCTCAACTAGCCACCAGGACCCAGTTATCTGCAAGGAAAATCCTGAAAGCTCTAGGGTTCATGGCTTCTTTCATTCTACTCATTACATATGCCAGACTGCGCATGAGGAAAAGTACAGTTTTGTACCTACCATAAATGTAGATGTTCGAGTGTATTCACTGCTGCAGTCATTACACTTGGGTTATCCTGCCGTCAGGTGGTCCCGCAGTCGGCCAGAGTTCCAAAGTCTTGGTCCGGCGTCTGTTGCTGTCGCTTCTTTCCTGATGTCAGTGCGTCAGGGGTATACAAGATGCAGCCAACGCCATTTTCTTCAGTTTTTCTTGCCCCAGATGTCAGGTGCCCCCAAATAGGTAGGCAATACATATAGCTAATAAAACATACAAAAAAAAAATAAAAACAATACCTTCAATTACAAGCAAATACACCACATAGGTTGTATAGGATAGAAAGGTATAGATAAGTCCCAGCTAAGAAAGTGGGGATGGAGGGAGGGTAACCTGGACTGCAGCAGTGAATACACTCGAACATCTACATTTATGGTATATGTTCATTGTGTTTCACTGCTGCAGTCATTACACTTGGGTTGAATCCCAAAGCTGAGGTTGGGTGGCTGGGTCTATAAAGGATTCGGGGTGGCTGAGGCCCTGCAGCACTGCAGTGGCAAAGCCAGCTCTGGATTTAGAATAGAGGGTCAAGTGGTAATGCTTAGTAAAGGTGTGCACTGAACTCCAAGTTGCAGCTTCCAAATATCCTTGGTAGGTACTGCTCTAAGGTAGGCTGCTGAAGTGGCTGTTGCCCTGGTGGAATGTGGCCTAATGTTGTTAGGTACAGTTTTTCCATGCTGTGTGTAGCAGAAATGGATACAGTGTCCTATCCACTTTGAAATGGTCTGCTTTGAAATAGCCTTTCCCTGTGATCCTGCAGCATATGTTACAAACAATTGCTCAGATGTTCTTCATCTCACATTGCTGCAGTCCTAACACTTGGGTAGTCCGCTGTCCCAGTCGGCCCGAATACCAAAGTATAAGGCTGACGTCGGTCAAGGCGCATTTGACTGACATCAGAACGTCAGGGTACAAATGCGCATGACCGACGTCATATCCTCAGTCTTTTTTGCCGCATGGTCCGATGCAGAAGCAGTATTGCGAGTGCAGGTTGGCGTTCTGAAATTTTCTGAAGTCGGAGTTTCAGACCGAATCAAAGTTGGCTAAGTACCCCGTTGGGGAATATTTTGGTTTTTTCTTGCCTCAGTATTTAACCGGATGTCAGAAAAAGTGAATAACTGTATTTCTTGTGGGAAACAGATACCTCATAGAGATTACCATACATTGTGTATACCTTGCTTAGGGCCTGAGCACGACGTTGTTGGCTGTCGCTCTTGTGCTAGATTTAACAAACGCACTATTAAGAGAAGATTAGATTGTGCCAGGTTAGTTTTTGAGAAGCGTTGTAATTACAACATGCCGCCGGATGCTCCGACGCCCGCTTCGCCTAAAAACGCAAGGACAAAGCAGCGAAGCCTAGGTGGAAGAACCGCCTGTCCCGGACGTCGGTTCTTTAGAGGGCTCAGTGGAGCCGGTGGTTCTACCAGAAGTTCCTTTGGATTCTCAGGGTGAGACTTTACTGTTACAAGATGTGTCCTCTCAGGAGGTAGGCCAGGCTGAAGGGGCTTCTCAGGTAGCTGTTCTCCCTCCCTTCCTAAGGTGGTTAGGCCCTCCTTCTGTTTCCAAGGTTCCTTCTAGAGGTAGGCCAGGGTTAACTTCAGTGGGGTTTCCCCTAGTTCTTCAGGGTCTCTGCCTAAGAAACATATGCTTAAAATGGCAGAAGATTTGATTACTATGATTAGAGGTTCTTTACCCCCCCCTGATAAGAGGCCTAGGGTGGAACCTGAGCTTGAAAGTTTTGAGCAGTGTTCAGAGGCTTCTGAGTCTTCGGCTGAAGACTTGCAGGAGTATCCTCCTTATTCTGATTCTGATGTAGATGACTCTACACCTTCTGCTTCTCCTCCTGAGGATTTTTCTTTTTCAGAGACCCTTCATTCCATGAGGGAGCATTTTAAATGGGAAGGTCAAGATTTCTCTGATTCTAGGAAAAGGCTTAGGGAATTTTTGTTTCTACCCCAGCATAGGCCTTTAGCTATACCTCCTGTTCTGGATGTGGTAGAGGATGTTTTTGCAGAGGCTTCCCTGAACCCTGATTCTTTGCCTCCTGCCCCAGTTAAACCGGACAGGTATTATAGGGTGCCTGAAGCTCATAAGTATCTTAGTCCCAGGGCAGACCCAGAAACTGTTTCTCAGGGCCCTAAAGGTGTTAAGGCTTCTGTTGTTAAAAATCCTGTTCCTTCTGATAAAGAGGCAAGGGCTTTGGATAGATGGGGAAAAAGGTGTATACTTCTTCCACTTTAGCCATGAGGGCTTTGAATTGCCAGTTTCACATGTTGAAATACCAAAATTATCTCCTTTCACAATTGAAGTCTAAGGTAGATGCTCTGGCGGAAGGTATTGAGTGTAAAGAGTTGCAGGATTTAGTTCATGTTTCTGAACAAGTGGGTAAGCATTCCTTGCAATGTGGTTTTGATGTTGTACAGGCCTCTTCGAGGGTGGCAGCCACTGGTTCTGTTCTTCGCAGGCACGCCTGGCTCAAGGATCAGAATTTAGCTGAACGTAAAGACAAGGATTTTAGATGCTCCTTTACAATCTGATGTGTTATTTGGTGCGCCTGTGGACGCAGTTTTAAAGAAAATGGAGGACAAGGCTAAGTCTATGCAGACTGTTAAAGATTTTTGCAGGTTCAGCCTCCAAAGTTTAGTAGAAATTGGCCTACTAAGGGGTGGACTTATCCTTCTTATGATTCTCAGTCTAGGGGTAGATCTAGACGTGGTAGGGGCAGAGCTCAAGGTTCTTTTAGGCCTAGAGCAGGCAGTTCGCCTGCCCAGTCTTCTGGTGAGGGCAGGGGTCAGTCCTTCGTAGCAGACCCAATGACTTGCCTTTTCAGCTGCCAGAGCCTTCTCGCCTGGCAGCACCTTTGGGAGGAAGGCTGGCACTTTTCAAAGAAAACTGGAGTGTTATTACCCAAGACAGATGGGTATTGGATATCGCTCACCACGGTTACAGGTTTTATTTCCATACCTTGCCTCCTTTCAAAGGCATGCCAGACATTCCTCCTCTACAAAGAAAAGAGGCTCACAAGCAAATTTCTCTGTTGCTCCAGATAGGGGCCATTCAGCCGGTTCCTGTGCCAGAAAGGGGCCTAGGATTTTATTCTCGCCTGTTCCTAGTACCAAAAAGGGGAACACGTGGAGACCAATTTTGGATTTGTCTATCCTCAACACTTATTTGGACATTCCCAAGTTCAAAATGTTGACGTTACAACAGCTTTTACCTCTGCTGGGCAAAGATCACTGGATGGTAACTTTAGATCTCAAGGAGGCTTACCTTCATGTGCCTATCAGACTCAGTTGCAGGAAGTATCTGCGTTTTCGAGCTGGAAATTCCCATTATCAGTTCTCTGCATTGCCCTTTGGCTTATCTACTGCGCCCAGAGTATTCACAAAAGTTCTGGCTCCAGTTGTAGCTTTTTTCAGGCTAAAAGGAATACAAATCTATCCTTACTTGGACGACTGTCTGATTCTGGCTCAAGAAAAGGACGAGCTTCTTCAGCATCTGGATTATGTGATAGCAGTGCTAAGATGCCTGGGGTATTCTGTGAACGAAATAAAGTCCAGTCTAGTACCCTCTCAAGACATGTGCTTTCTGGGTGTGATACAGCAGCCCAGATGGCCTTTTTAACCCCGGACAAACAAAAGAGTCTATCCCTTTACTTCCATCAACTATCTCATCAGTCCGTGCTGACTGCAAGGACAGTCCTTCAAGCATTAGGGTTCATGGCATCTTGTATTCTGGTGCTTCCCAATGCCAAACTGCATATGAGGAAGCTGCAATGGTATCTCAAAAATGTATGGACACAGCACTGCCAGGATCTGGACACTGTCATTCAAATAATACCTTGCATTCAAAGGAATTTTTGTGGTGGGCTCAGGAATGTCTCCTAAACAAGGGACTCTCTGTGACCCGGCCAGAGGCGAGTCAGATTCTAACGACAGATGCCTCAGACATAGCTTGGGGAGCTCATCTGAATGGAAAGTGGATACAAGACAAGTGGCCTGCCAGACTACAGCATCTACATATCAACATGAAGGAGATGTTAGCAGTCCAGTTTGCATTGAAGGCTTTCAAGGAGTTACTTCTTCCAGGGCAGGTGTTGATTCTAACAGACAACACAACTGTCATGTGGTACATCAACAAGCATGGGGGAACACATTCTTATCCTCTATGCAGGCAAGCAATGATTTTGTGGGAGACTGCGCTCAGCTTGCAGCTTACTCTTCAAGCAAGGTTTCTGCCAGGAGCACAGAACTCCTTAGCAGATGTGTTAAGCAGGCAAATCATGGATCCCCACGAGTGGAAACTGGATCTTCATGTATTTCAAAAATTGACAGTGTCATGGGGAACTCCAGACATAGATCTGTTCGCTTCTCCACTAAACCACCAGCTGCCAAAGTTTTGCACGAAAAGTTATCATCACACAGCTTGGAAAGTGGATGCTCCTTCGTTCAGTTGGGAAAATCTTCATGTGTATGCCTTTCCACCTCTGCCTCTCCTCCCAAAGGTACTCCTAAAGGTCAGACAAGACAAGCCAAGGATGATTTTGATAGCTCCAGATTGGCCTCGCAACACTGGTACCCATTACTGAGGAATCTGGTAAGAAAGCCTCCATGGCCTTTACCTTTGATTCCACACCTTTGTCTCAGAGGACGGTCATCTACTCAATGTCAAGCTTCACTCTCTTCATCTAACAGCCTGGCATATTCTCTTTTGAACCACAGCAGGTCTCAACTTCCTCAACAAGTTTTGAATGTGATTACGGAAGCCAGAAGACCTAGTACACGTAAGGTGTATGCAGAAAAATGGAAGAGATTTTTATTTTGGAGTGCAGCAAAGGATTTGGATGTTTCTGAGCCTAATTTGAGTGTGGCTCTTCAATATCTTACTGAGCTATTGGACAAAGGTTTGTCTTTCTCTTCCATTAAGATTCATGCTGCAGCAATTTCAGCTCACTATGATTGTGACCCGCCATTGTTTTCTCATCCTTTGTTCAAGCAATTTCTTAGAGGGGCAAAGAATATAAGACCCCCACGAAGAGCTCCTACTCCTGCTTGGGACCTCAATTTTGTGTTGGAGAAACTTACTCTACAACCTTTTGAGCCTGCGGCTACTGCTGAGTTGAAATACTTGTCATGGAAGACTGCTTTTTTGTTGGCCATTACTTCTGCAAGAAGGGTTTCTGAATTGCAGGCCCTTATGGCGGTGGAGCCTTTTTTGATTTTTCATAAGGATAGGGTATCATTACGTATTAATCCTTCATTTATGCCTAAGGTGGTTTCTAGTGTGGCTTTAAACCAAACTATTCATTTGCCTACTTTTTATGCAGATCCCCAAAATAGGGGGGAAAAGATTTTGCACACTTTAGATGTACACAGGCAGTTGCGTTATTATTTAAGCAGGACTAGGGATTTTAGGCAGTCTCAGCAGTTGTTTGTTTCTTTTGCTTTGAGTTCTCAGGGCAAGCCTGTGTCAAAACAAACTATTTCTAAGTGGATTGGGTTTTGCATTGCATTCTGTTACTCCCATCATGGCAAAGGGATTCCAGCTGGGATCAGGCCTCATTCCACTAGGGCTACTGCCACTTCAACAGCATTTCTAAGGGGGGTGGCAACTAAGGATATTTTGAGGCAGCTACTTGGAGTTCAGTGCATACTTTCTCCAAGCATTACCACCTTCCTCTCTATTCTAAGTCCAGGGCTGGTTTTGCCACTGCTGTGTTGCAGGGCATTTTGGCAGCTCCTGCTTCATTATAGCTTAGCCATCCTCCCTTACCTCTGCTTTGGGATTCTACCCAAGTGTTAGGACTGCAGCAATGTGAGATGAAGAACATAGTACAGTTTTGTACCTACCATAAATGTAGATGTTCAAGATCCACATTGCTGCAGTCCAATCCTCCCTCCTTCCCTCTGTGTTTAGGGGTGGTTGTGTGGGTGAGGTTCTATTTTTGTACATTTGTATATATTGTACATATTTTAGGCACAGGAGTGTTTTGGTGTTTTTGGTTTTGGCCTTATCTTTTAGGGTCTTCTGACATCTGGGGCAAGAAAAGACTGAGGATATGACGTCGGTCATGCGCATTTGTACCCTGACGTTCTGATGTCAGTCAAATGCGCCTTGACCGACGTCAGCCTTATACTTTGGTATTCGGGCTGACTGGGACAGCGGACTACCCAAGTGTTAGGACTGCAGCAATGTGGATCTTCGAACATCTACATTTATGGTAGGTACAAAACTGTACTTTTTCCTGAAAGCTTTTGTTTTGTCCAAGTAGAAGCATAACTGCCTGTGTATGTCCAATGAGTGCAGAAGTCTCTCCCCTTTATTCTGGGGATTTGGATAAAATGTTGGCAAGTGAATAGTTTGGTTAAGAGCCACACTGGATACCACCTTTGGCATAAATGTAGGGTTTGTTCTTAAAGAAACCCTGTCCTGATGAAAAATGATGAAAGGTTCCACTGCCATTAGTGTCTGTTACTCAGACTCTTCGTGCTGAGGTTATTGCCAGAAGCAAAGCAGTTTTCCATGACAAAAATTTTAATTGTGCTGAGTTGGCTGGCTCAAAAGGAGGTAAAGTTAGTTTTTCCAAGACAAAGTTGAGGTCCCAAGTTGGTGTTGGTGCTCTCCGGGGCGGTCTTATGTTTTTAGCGCCTCTGAGGTGCTGTTTTAGTAATGGATGAGAGAAAATAGGGGGATCCGTGTTGTAATGAGCTGAAATGGCAGAGGCGTGGATCTTAATTGATGAAAAGGATAGGCCTTTGTCCAGCATCTCAGATAAGTATTGTAATATCTGAGGAATGTTTGGAACAAGAGGGTCAAAACCTTGAGCCTGGTTCCAGGCACAGAATCTCTTCCACTTTTCTGAATAGGATTTCCTGGTGCTGGGCCTCCTGGCCTCCAAAATGACATCCATAACAGCTTTAGAGAGTGGTGTTGGCTGCTTGGCTAAGTAATCTGCCATGCAGCCAGATTTAAGGTTTTGAGCTGGTTGTGCAGGATCTGATTGTTTTGTTGAGTCAGAAGATGAGGAATTTGAGGTAAAATCCATGCTGGGCCTTGAGCCACGTTCTTTAAGATTGGGTACCAGTACTGGTGTGACCAGTCTGGGGCAATCAGGATCATTTTTGGCCTTTCTTGTCTGGCTTTTAGGAGTACCTTTGAAAGGAGAGGTGTAGTGGTGGGATGGCATAAACTTTTAGGGTTTTCCAGCTGAACGAGAGAGCATCCATTTTCCATGCTTGTGTGTGGTAAGTCCTTGTGCAGAATTTCTGTAGTTGGCAGTTCAGAGGGGAGGCAAAAAGATCTATGTCTGAGCACCCCCATTTTTGTGTTATCATGCTGAATACTTGTGGATTTAATTCCCACTCATGAGGATCCATGATGTTTGTGCTTAAGTCGTCTGCCAGAGTATTTTTCTTTCCTGGCAGGAATTGTGCTTGCAGATGAACTTGATAGGTCAGTGCTGTGTTCCACAAAGTCATGGCTTATCTGCAGAGGCGATAGGAATAGGATAGAAATGAGTGCCCCCTTGCTTATGTACCACATAACTGTGGTGTTGTCCGTCTTTAGTAATAGTTGTCCTGGATGCAGTAGGTCCTTGAAAGCTGTCAGGGCATTTTGTACAGCTAGCATCTCTTTTTGATTGATGTGAAGATGCATTTGGTCTGTGGCCCACTTGCTCTGAATACATTTTCCTGACATGTGTGCTCCCCAGGCGTAATCAGTAATCTGTTGTTAGTGTCTGCCTGGCTGTTGGTAAACTGAAAGGCTGTCCCTTGTTGTGGTGACATGCCTGTGCCCACCATCGAAACTCCTGTTGTAGGCAGGGAATAAGTGGTATTACTACTTCCAAACTGTGACAGTGTTGAGTCCAAACACTTTTTAGATACCATTGTAATTTCCTCATATGCAGTCTGGCATATGGTATTAGTAGTCTGCAGGACGCCATGAACCCCAAGGCCTGCAGAATTTTTCTTGCAGGGAGTTGGGTTTTTGTTGCCATCAATTGAAAGTACTGAGTCAGTTGTCTTTGCTTGTCTGGCGTGAGATAAGCCATCTGGGCAGATGTATTTAAGCTTGCACCCAGTAATATTATCTCTTGTGAGGGCACTAGTTTTGACTTCTTTTCGTTTATTGTGTACCCTAGGCCCATTAGTAATCTTTTTACAAACACCAGATGCTTTAGTAGAATGTCCTTGCTCTCTGCTTGAATAAGGCAGTCATCCAAGTAGGGCTATATTTGAATTCCTTTTTGTCTGCAAAATGCAATTACTGGTGCCAGGCATTTTGTGAAGACCCTGGGCCCAGTAGATAAGCCAAAGGGCAGTGCAGAGAATTGGTAATGCATTGTGCCAGCTATGAATTTGAGGTATCTTCTGTAATTTTGTGTGATTGGGACATGCAGGTATGCCTCTTTGAGGTCTAAAGTAACAAGCCAAGCCTTCTTGCCCAGCATGGGAAGAAGTTGCTGTAGTGTCAACATTTTGAATTTCAGAACATCCAGGTAAGTATTTAGAATAGATAGGTCCAGTATGGGTCTCCAAGCTTTGTCCTTTCTGGGGACCAAGAAAAGTCTTGAGTAAAATCCTTGTCCTTGTTCCTTTTGTGGTACTTTTTGAATAGCTCTCATGTCCATGAGGGTGTAATTTGTTTTTGTGCCTCTGCCCATTGATGTTTTGGCTGGTCTGGCATTTCCTTTGGCCTTGGTAGAGTGTGAAAGTGGAACCTGTAATCTTGAGACACAATATTCAGTACCCAATTGTCTTGGGTGATTATATGCCAATTTTGTGAGAAGAGTGCTAGTTTTCCCCCCAAAGAAGTTGCCAAAAGGTAAGTGCTTGGCATTTGAAAGGGAAGTCATTGGGACTGTTTCCTGTAAGGTTGTGACTTGTCTTCTCCTCCTTTTGGGGTTGAAGCACCCCACTGTCATGGTCTGTAAGAGCATTGGGGCTGAGATCTGCCTCTTGGGCATCTGTATCTGCCTCTTTGTGGTCTGTCTGACACTGGAAAGGACCAATTTTTAGAAGGGCAATTTCTGCTAAATCGAGGTGGCTGTACCTGTAAGAAATCCTTTACTGTTTGCATAGATTTTGCCTTATCCTCCATTTTCTTTAATACCTCTTCTGCCTTAACACCAAACAAGATATCATGCTGTAAAGGAGCATCCAATAATTTTGCCTTAAAATGATCAGGTATATCTTGTTCTTTTAACCAAGCATGCCTTCGAATCACAGATCCTGTAACTGCGGCTCTACAAGATGCCTCTAATGAATCAAAACCACATTGCAGAGTATGTTTTCCCACTTGTTCAGCTGCATGCAATAAATCCTGCATTTCCTTATAGTCAGGACCTTCTGAGCTTGTAAGCATTTTCTGTTTTAACAGAGACATTAAATGTTGTTGGTATTTAAGCATGTGGAACTGGCAATTTAAAGCCCTTACTGCTAAAGTTGCAGAAGTGTAAACTTTCTTCCCCCATCTATCCAATGCTCTAGAATCCCTGTCAGAGGGAACTGGATTTTTAGCAGTGGAAGCATTTACCCCTTTGGGACCCTGGGGAATAGTTTCTGGGACAGCAAGCAGGGTTTTAATAAAGAACTTTGTGAGAGTCAGGGACTCTGTAGTACCTATCTGGCTTGATTGGTGCTGGTGGCATAGGAATCAGGGGTTAAACTGGATTCAGAGAACACATCCACAATATCTAACACAGGCGGAATAGTAAGGGGCCTGTGCTGAGGCAATAAAAGAAAATCTCCGAGTCTTTTCTTGGAAATCTGACCAACTGTTTGTAGCCTATGCTGCTGGAGTGCAAGGAAAAGCAATCTCCAAACAAACAATTTCCAAATGGATTGGACACTGCATCAGATTCTGCTATTCTTTTCATGGAAAAGGTGTGCCAGCCAATATTAGGCCACACTCCACCAGAGCTATAGCCACATCCACAGCTTTTCTAAGAGGAGTGGCTACAAAGGACATTCTAGAGGCTGCTACATGGAGCTCCGTGCATACATTTACCAAACACTACAACCTGCCTTTATACTCCAGATCCCGAGCAGGCTTTGCTTTGGCAGTCCTGCAGGGCTTTTTAGCTACACCGTCTCTTCCTTCGTTCCAACCACCCGCAGCTTGGTTATGATATTCAACCCATATGTTATGACTGCAGTTGCATTCTTGAAGGACATAGTACAGTTTTGTACCTACCCTAAATGTAGATGTCCGATAGATATGCAACTGCAGTCGGATTTTTCCACCCTCCTACCCCTCTGCAACCTTCTTTTTGGGTCCACTAACCTTTTTCCTATTAGCTGGGGGTACCTCCTATGGTGTATCTGTTTATTACTGTTGTGCATGTCTGGATCTGGGGCAAGAAACACTGAAGAAGATGGTATCGGCCGATGCCTTTATACTCCAGCCGTTCTGACGTCGGAGAGGAGGCGACACCAGCCGACGCCGGACCCAGACTTTTTGGAATTCGGCCGACCGAGGGCTGCCTGAGGCAGGACAACCCATATGTTATGACTGTAGTTGCATATCTATCGGACATCTACATTTATGGTTGGTACAAAACTGTACTTTGTGTACACTTACCATAAATGTAGATGTTCGAGTGTATTCACTGTTGCAGTCCAGGTTACCCGCCTGCCATCCCTCTTTCATTCTGGAGTTTATCTTTCCTTCACGATCTTCTACAACCTAGGTGGTGTATTTGCTTTTGTAAATGAAGGTAAAGTTTGTATTGTTGCATGTATATATAGTTTTTATATATATTTTTGCTACCTTTTTGGGGGCACCTGACATCTGGGGCAAAAAAAACTAAATAAATGATGTCGGCTGCTTGTTTTATACCCCTGACGACCTGACATCATGGAAGAGGAGACAGCAACCGATGCAAGATCCAAGACTTTGGAATTCAGGTTGACTGAGGGCAACCTGCCAGCAGATTACCCAAATGTAATGACTGCAACAGTGAATACACTCGAACATCTACATTTATGGTAAATGTACACAACTGTACTTTCCTAAGAGGGGCTAACAACTTGAGGCCACAGAGGGGCTAACAACTTGAGGCCACCCAGAAGAGCTCCTACCCTAGCTTGGGACCTAAACTTTATGTTGGAAAAACTCACCCTGCCCCCCTTTGAACCTGCAGCTTCAGCAGAGTTAAAGTTTTTCTCTTGGAAGACAGCCTTGCTTCTGGCCATCACTTCAGCTAGGAGAGTACCCGAGCTACAAGCACTAATGTCGGTAGAGCCCTTCATCATTTTCGATGCTGACTGGGTCTCCCTCAGGACTAACCCATCCTTCATGCCAAAAGTGGTGTCCAGTGTGGCTCTCAGCCAATCCATTCATTTTCACACCTTTTTTCCTAACCCACAAAACAAGGGGGAAAGGATTCTGCACTCTCTAGATGTGCACAGACAGCTCAGATTCTACCTAGACAGGACTAAATATTTTAACAAAAAAAAAATGATCAATTGCTAGTCAGCTTCGCTGCAGGAGCAGAGGGCAAGGCCACATCCAAACCATTTCCAAATGGATAGCACACTACATCCATTTCTGCTACAAACCGCATGGGAGATCTCCCCCCAAGGGGGTCAGGACATATTCCACCAGAGCAACCTCCACCTCTGCAACTTTCCTCTGAGGGGCCCCCACCAAGGACATCCTGGAGGCTGCAACATGGACATCTGTTCATACCTTCACCAAGCATTACCACCTGCCTATCTTCTCCAAACCCAGGGCAGGCTTTGCCACCGCAGTCTTGCAGGGCATCCTAGCCAGCCCCCAGTCTTCTTGACTGCCTACACCCTTTTCTTCAGCTTTGGGAATCAACCCAAATGTGATTGCAACAATGAAACATGAAGAACATAGTACAGTTGTGTACACTTACCATAAATGTAGATGTTTGAGTGTATTCACTGTTGCAGTTCTGGTTTCCCTCCTTCCATCCCCCTTGTATCTTTCTCTCTCTCTCCTTTCAAGAAATTTTTGGTATTTACTTTTTACTGGTGGTGTTCTTCCACCATTACCTAACTCCCTCTTGGAGGCTCCTGACAGGGCAGGAAAAATTGATGTAATGGCGTCGGCTGCCTTATTTTATACCGCTGACAACCTGATGTCAGTCCTGGATTGACAGCAACTGATGCAGAAATACTAAGCCTCCAGTATTGGGGCCGACTGAGGCTACCCTGGCCGGGATAACCCAAATGTTATGACTGCAACAGTGAATACACTGGAACATCTACATTTATGGGAAGTGTACACAACTGTACTATTTGGTGACTGCTCAGAGTGGAAAGACTTGGTGTATGAAAAAAATAACTTAAGTTTTACATTTTGGCATTTGCTGAATTAGTTCTAGTGGCTAAGCCGAAAAATCAAAGTTTTGTTTTATTATGAAGGCCTGGCAATTTGGATTTTCCTGAGTGTGAGAATCTCAGAACAGCTGCAGTGTTAGAGACCCTGAGGTAATTTTTTTTTTCTGTTTAACAACCTTTGAAGAAATCACGCCAGTGTTACAGTTGAGAGATGTACCTTGTTTGGTACAGTATATTGTTCTTGAATCTTCACGAAGTGTCCCTCTTCTCAGTATTTCATTGACAAATATTTAAATTATTTTCAAGGCAGTATTGAAGACAGATGATTGGAGACAATTCTTTGCAGAGGCATACTTTATAACGCTTTGGCAGAATTTCTCCTTACTCTACTACTAAAGACTTGTAGGCATTTTTTTTAATTGGAACGAGAAAGACCCATTTCTTATACTTAATAATTGTTTTCACAAAACTCTGCCTTTTGATTGCTGTTCCTTCATTGCACTGATTGGCGCTTGTTTTCTTGGCACTTTTCAGATGCTGATGGGACATTTTATCATTTCTTTTTTACTCATTAATTGGGGGGGTGCTTCTGCTGTTGGATATGCTAATGTCAAGGAGATAGCATGAGTTTAAAGCATGAATAGAAAAAAGTTATTCACAAAAAGGTATAAACAAAATCAAAAAAGTAATTTTTGGATGGAAATTATTGAATATGGCTTTAAAGAAGAAAGTATAGATTACCCATGTAGTGGTATTGGGACATAATGATAAATGGGAGGGGGGTATCTTTTTGTCCTAGAAAGGAAAACATTTTTGAAATAATTTTCTGATCTAGATTAAATCGTGTACGAAAGGAAGTTGTATAGAATGAACAAAAGCAGGATGTTTTGGATTAATAAACCCTATTGTATTACTTGTTTCATTACATTTGCACTGAAAATTGAGGACAGTGATACATTAGAAATAAAAAACAATCTTGAAAGTAATGAAAGCGAAATTTGGAGAAATAAGTCACAGATAGGGGAAAAAAGAAAATGGCAGAAAGTGTCAGGTAGTACAGTGTTGAAGAGAAAATGGGAATGGAAGGTGACAAAAGAAGCAACAAACTGTACTCTATATTCGCCAGTCTGTGGAGATGGGTTGCCAACAGTTCTGCCATTCATACAAGTAACATCTAGCATGCTAAACAGCCCTACTCTATTTAAAAAAAAAATAGAATTCTACACCACTCCTGCTACTCACCCAAAACAAATGTTCTTTGACAGGACTGGTTCCCAACATAAAACTGAAGATATTTTTTGCTCATAATAAACATGCAGACTGCTGTTGTGTGTGTGTAATCAAATTCAGAACTCACAAATTAAGGCAGTTCTTTCCAAGTAAGTGGGTTATCTTTCTTGTCAGTATAGGTTGTGAAATGTTTTTGTTAAAGAATCCTATGTACATGCATATTTTGCTTGTATAAAATGAACTGGGAGGGGGAATAAAACAATGGTATCAGATTATGCAGCTAAACTGGTGGAGCAGGAGAGATTGTCAGACAGTTAAAGGTTCTTGTGGATCTCTGCCAAAAATATTTAATCTGACCAGAGTTGTTTTTGTAATGCACATGTTGTGATGCAGTATATTTTTAGTTTCCAGACAATGAGCATTTCAAAAGAGATATTATGGAACATTTTCTTATTGTTGTGCTTCACTTAAAAGAAGAGTTTAAAAAAAAGAGTCATATGTAAAAGAATCTTTTCATATTTTCATATGAACCAGAGAATGTCTTTCCTGCCACAGCTAATGCAAATATAATACTGTTTTTTTTTTTTTTTTTTTGAACAATTGTCTGCCATAATGTTGCCACAGTGTGGTTTGAGACATTATGATTTTTCAAATGTCTGCACAACTCTGTACAAGCTTGCTTGCATAATGCATCTGTATAATTTTTTAACAAAAAACATTTTTTTAAGGTCCCATTTTTT